>NW_020327791.1:0-34634 GCF_001858045.2 Oreochromis niloticus | reverse complement strand
TAGTTGCTTCGTACACTTTTGGCACTTAACTACTTCCACAGTTTTCTGCCGATTTTTCAGTTCAAACTCTATACTGTTCGCTCTTTCTGCTCTTTCCGGCAATGACTTTGGTGTATTACTGTTTACTTTTAAAATATTACACTTTTTCCTTAATTTGTCCCATTGAAATGAATGGGAAACTTCCACAATTCTGCTCAAACTTGCTTGTCTTTGAAACTTAACTACTTTGTCATACTTTCACCTAGAAACCCATTCAAACTTAAAATGTTCTCAGATTATGGCTATTCCTGTCTGATTCAGCTTTTTCAGATCTTCTACCGTTAATTTTATACCTCTTTAAGTTTCAGTTGCAAAATTGGATTTTCAGAAAATACATGCGTTGCTATGGTTCTATGCAATTAACTCAGAGTGTGCACCGTCCTTCTGAATTTCCTTCATGTCTGAACAACTTCTTGCTACTCGCTCAATTTCCACTCAACCCCCAAATTATACATCAAAACGTAGGTATTCGTTGGCTTTCAGAAAATGTCACTATCATTGTGTGGACTTATAGAGTTTTGCAATCTCCTCAGAGTAACATAAAGTCTCAAAACTCTCCATAAAACTCAATGGAGAGTTTCTTCAAAATCAGCGCTGGAATTCTCTAATGAGAGGCATTTTCAAATCGTCATATCTCCTTAACGAAACAAAGTTGAGACATGACGCTTGTGCCAATATATCTTCAGACGTCACTGATGCTCACAATTCAAGAATTTTTTCCTCACCTATTACCGTTTGGCCATGAATTACACTTGTTGAGGGTGGAAATTTGTCCCTCGCTCAGATTCTTCAGATTTCAAACCTGGAAATGAGCACTTTTTCTCTCATCATATCTTTTGATGGATTCCACAGAGACCTGAAAATCCCATGACTGTTCACCAAAGCCTGCTGTTTCTTACGGTGAAAGAATGATTTGATGCTCCATATAGATTAGAGTTACAAAACATGTTGAGGCAAGTCAAGGCAGTTTTGCTTTGCCTCTACTCATTACAGTGTATTACAAGTCATATATCTTAATAATTATATTTTATCTCTGATTTATGAAGACCTGCAGATTCCCCCATCTCTTCTGAACAAATCGTGTCAGAATGAGCATTCTAGCCCCTACGGTTAGGAAATTATGGCCATTTGTTCGAGGGAATCCTGAATGTGAGAAATACACTGCAGAAAACTCACACCTCTCTCTGTGACTGTGTGTGTAAGTGCTGATTACAGCAGGTGCAGCCAATTTAGCTGACCTAGATATACCAAACCCAGACTCTCAACAGCCTCTGCACACTTTGCTCTCTGTGTATTGTGTGTGTATATCAATATTTCTCCCATGTTAAAGTATACTCCTCCATAATAGTATTGTGCTAAATCAAAGTACTTCTACTACATCTTAGTACTTCTGCTCAATCATAGTATTTCTGCTAAATCATAGTATTTTGAAAAATCATGGTATTGTGCCAAATCATGGTTTGGGGGCAGAACCATAATATTATTTATGTTATGAGATTACTACTAAGTGCAGGAATGTCTGTTATGTTATAGTTTATGTGCTGAATATAGTATATCTGCCAAATCATAGTATTATCCCAAATCATAGTATTATGCAAAATTATAGTATTTCTGCCAAAAAGCAGAAATAGTACCTTTTAGCAGAAATTTCTGTGAAAAGATATTATTATGTTAAAACATAGTATTTCTGCTAAATCATAGTATTTCTGCCAAATCATAGTATTTGTACTTATTCATAGTACTTGTGCCAAATCATAGTATTTGTACCCAATCACAGTATTTCTGCAATATGATCGTATTGTGCCAAATCATGGTATCTTTTTGCCAAATCATGGTATTGTGCCAAATCATGTTATTTGTGCCAGTTAAAATTCTGTTATATTAGTGTTACTACTAAGTCATAGAATTTCTGTTATGTATAGTATATCTGCTGATATAGTATATGTGCCAAATAATAGTATTATAGCAAATAATAGTATTACTGCCCAAACATAGTATTTCTTGTAGTATTTGTAGTAGTAGTTGTTGTAGTATTTGTGCAAAAACATAGAATTTCTGCAAAATCATAGTATATCTGTTATGTTATAGTATTACTACCAAATCATAGTATTCCAAATCATAGTATTACTGCAATTCCATAGTATTTGAGCGAAATCGTACTATTTGTGAAAAAACATACTATGTCTGCAAAATCACATTATATCTGCTATGTTATACTATTACTACTAAGTCACAGTATTTCTGCCAATTTGTAGTATTCGTACTAAATCATACTACTTGTGCCAAATCATAGTATTGAAATCAAAATATAGTATTTGTACCAAAGCATTGTATTTGTACGAAGTACAGTATTTCTGCCAAATCATAGAATTACTGCAATTTCATAGTATTTTGAGGAATCCCTTTTGTTATAGTATTACTTCTAAGTCGTAGTATTTCTGCTTTGTCATAGTATTTGTACTGAAACATAGTATTTCTGCCAAATCATAGTTTTACTGCTATTTCATAGTGTTTGAGTGAAATTA
This sequence comes from Oreochromis niloticus, assembly GCF_001858045.2. NCBI lineage: Eukaryota > Metazoa > Chordata > Actinopteri > Cichliformes > Cichlidae > Oreochromis > Oreochromis niloticus. The sequence goes on along the minus strand of NW_020327791.1, from coordinate 32,070 downwards.
CAGTGTTTCTGCAAAAACATTGTATTTCTGCTAAATCATAGTATTTCTGTTATCTTAAAGTACTTGCACTCAATTATAGTATTTGTGCCAAAGTGTAGTATTTCTGCCAAATCATATTATCTCTGCTAAATCATAGTGTCTGCCAAATCATAATATTTGTGCCTAAACGCAGCATTTGTACCAAACATAGTATTGCTGCTATATCATAGTATTTGATCCAAATCATAGTATATGTCCTAAAACATAGTATTTCTGCCAAATCATACTATTTGTCCTAAAGCATAGTATTTCAACAAAATCACAGTATTTCTGCTATGTTATAGTATTTGTGCTTGTAGAAAAACCTGTGTTATTGTGAGCTACATTACCCAGCAGCCTCTGAGCAGTGAGGGAATTCATGGGACTTCTGAGCTAGATGGTCTTCCTTCGTTCCTGGGCTAACGATTGAGGAGAGAGCTGCTGGGAAGGGGAGCAAATAGCCCATCCTGTATTTGTTGGGGATGGTGTGTGTCACATAAACGTGAGTTAATGTTCCATGCTTAAGATGTTTACCCTGCTACTTGTGTGTATTGGTTTTAGTTACCTTTAGCGTATGTGCTAGTTAGCGATAGCTATGGCAGCACAGTTATTTGATTGTTTTGGGCTTGTTCCTGCTTTGTTTGTTCCCCCTGCAAATTTATGTGAATTTGTACACTGTAATATCGCTGTATTACGTAGTGGCTAAGTAGGAGGCTGACTGTTACTAAGTGCATCAGTGTACATAGGTCATCTCTTGTGTTGGAGTGCCCTCTTGTGGCACCTTTTGGGTAGTGCCTTAGTAAACGTGAACACTGCAAAGAAGTGGTATCAGACTGGTTTGTAGTGGAGGAATTTGTTGCCAGTTTCTTTCATCTTTAATCCGTATTCATGTTGTAATGTAGTAACGTTTGTGGCGCAAATACCACAATATGGCAGAAATACCATGTTTTGGCACAAATACTTTGATATGGTATACTTTAGCTTCTTCACCCCTTTTCAGCAAAATTTTCATTTTTTTCACCCCTTTTCAGCACAAATTCCAGCTTTTTCAGGTGTTTTCAACAGAAATCTCTTTTATTTCTGATTGCTGATGTCTTTGTTTTTCAGCCGCCCACCCCCTTTCCAGGTGGCGCAATCAGTAATGACACGGCTCTGCAGCTCAATGGTCGTGGGTTCAATCCCACCTTGGTCAACATTTTTTTTTCACTACAAATTTATACACTTTCACAGACCTGTAATTTATATTGCTAATTTTTTTCACTACAAATGAGTAGTGCAAAAACATACTATGTCTGCAACATCACAGTATATCTGTTATGTTATAGTATTACTACTAAATCACATTATTTCTGCCAATTCAAGGAGGCTGACTGTTACTAAGTGCATCAGTGTACATAGGTCATCTCTTGTGTTGGAGTGCCCTCTTGTGGCGCCTTTTGGGTAGTGCCTTAGTAAACGTGAACACTGCAAAGAAGTGGTATCAGACTGGTTTGTAGTGGAGGAATTTGTTGCCAGTTTCTTTCATCTTTAATCCGTATTCATGTTGTAATGTAGTAACGTTTGTGGCGCAAATACCACAATATGGCAGAAATACCATGTTTTGGCACAAATACTTTGATTTGGTATACTTTAGCTTCTTCACCCCTTTTCAGCAAAATTTTCATTTTTTTCACCCCTTTTCAGCACAAATTCCAGCTTTTTCAGGTGTTTTCAACAGAAATCTCTTTTATTTCTGATTGCTGATGTCTTTGTTTTTCAGCCGCCCACCCCTTTCCAGGTGGCGCAATCAGTAATGACACGGCTCTGCAGCTCAATGGTCGTGGGTTCAATCCCACCTTGGTCAACATTTTTTTTCACTACAAATTTATACACTTTCACAGACCTGTAATTTATATTGCTAATTTTTTCACTACAAATGAGTAGTGCAAAAACATACTATGTCTGCAACATCACAGTATATCTGTTATGTTATAGTATTACTACTAAATCACATTATTTCTGCCAATTCAAGGAGGCTGACTGTTACTAAGTGCATCAGTGTACATAGGTCATCTCTTGTGTTGGAGTGCCCTCTTGTGGCGCCTTTTGGGTAGTGCCTTAGTAAACGTGAACACTGCAAAGAAGTGGTATCAGACTGGTTTGTAGTGGAGGAATTTGTTGCCAGTTTCTTTCATCTTTAATCCGTATTCATGTTGTAATGTAGTAACGTTTGTGGCGCAAATACCACAATATGGCAGAAATACCATGTTTTGGCACAAATACTTTGATTTGGTATACTTTAGCTTCTTCACCCCTTTTCAGCAAAATTTTCATTTTTTCACCCCTTTTCAGCACAAATTCCAGCTTTTTCAGGTGTTTTCAACAGAAATCTCTTTTATTTCTGATTGCTGATGTCTTTGTTTTTCAGCCGCCCACCCCCTTTCCAGGTGGCGCAATCAGTAATGACACGGCTCTGCAGCTCAATGGTCGTGGGTTCAATCCCACCTTGGTCAACATTTTTTTTTCACTACAAATTTATACACTTTCACAGACCTGTAATTTATATTGCTAATTTTTTTCACTACAAATGAGTAGTGCAAAAACATACTATGTCTGCAACATCACAGTATATCTGTTATGTTATAGTATTACTACTAAATCACATTATTTCTGCCAATTCAAGGAGGCTGACTGTTACTAAGTGCATCAGTGTACATAGGTCATCTCTTGTGTTGGAGTGCCCTCTTGTGGCGCCTTTTGGGTAGTGCCTTAGTAAACGTGAACACTGCAAAGAAGTGGTATCAGACTGGTTTGTAGTGGAGGAATTTGTTGCCAGTTTCTTTCATCTTTAATCCGTATTCATGTTGTAATGTAGTAGTACCACAATATGGCAGAAACACTATGTTTTGGCACAAATACTTTGATTTGGTATACTTTAGCTTCTTCACCCCTTTTCTGCAAAATTTTCATTTTTTTCACCCCTTTTCAGCACAAATTCCAGCTTTTTTGGCTGTTTTCAGAAAAAAAAACTCTTTTCAGCAGAAACTCTGCTGATTCATCTCTTTTCAGCGCAAGTTTCTGCTTCTTTGCCTCTTTTCTGCAAAAATTCTGCTGATTCACCTCTTTTCTCCAAAACTTTCAGCCTTTTCACCTCTTATCAGCACAATTCTCAGCAGCTTCTGCTCATTTCAGCAGAATTGTCCGTCTCTCCACCTCTTCTTTGTAAGAATGACTTTGGCTCAGGGAAATGAATAGCCACCTTGAGACCAGGAGGGCCAGGTTTGAATCCTGCTCAATGGGGCATTTTTTTTTTCACCACCATACAACTTTTTGCAACTTTTCATCGTTTTTAGCTTTTCATAGTATCATAGTATTTCCACAAAATATTTGTATTTCTGCTACGTTATATTATTACTGCTCATAGTATTTCTGCCAAATTTTGGTATTTGCTCCAAAGCACAGTATTTCTGCCAAATCACAATATAACTGCAAAATAAAGGTTTTTGAGACAAATCATAGCGTTTGTGCTAAATCCTAGTAATTCTGCTCATAGAATTTCTGCTATGCTGAGGTGCTTTCTGCTAGATTATAGTTTTTCTGCTAAATCAAAGTATTTCATGTAAATCATACCAAGTCCCAGTGTTTCTGCCAAATCATAAATAATGTGGCGTGTTGGGGGAACAGCTAGTCCTCTCCCATCATGCCTTAGGACATGTGCTGCTGTTTAGATGTTCTTGTGAATGGTTACGTTACTTTTAACTGTTGTCTTGAATGTTGTGTTTATACTATGGTACAAAGTCACTGACAGTTATTGTTTTATAGGAAGGAAGAATGCAGTACCATAAGTGAGTTCTGTTATGCTGTTATTGACCCTTGAAGCACATTGTAGAACAAGCAAGTGTTTAATAAAAAGCTTCTCCTACCAGCTTGGGGTGGAATTACAAGCTCAAGCTTTCCCTGTGTGCTTATTTGCAAGACTTGTATGTGCCATAATAATTTTAATAAAGCAAAGTTAAGATGAGAAGCTTGTTCCAATTCATCTTCAGACAGTGCTGCCAGTCACGGTTGGAGCAGTTTTTACTGTCATCTTACTGTTGAGCCATAAATTACATTTGTTTTCAAACTCTTAAAATGAAGCCGGTTCTTCTCTCGTCATATCTCCGCGACGGAGGTACAAAGAGCTATGAAAATCGCAGTCAAAGTTCAGCAAGGTCTGCTGATTTACCCAGTACAAGAATTGTGCTTCTATCCCACCTAGTTTTTGAGTTACACGACGTTTTGTAACTCCGAAAAATCTGCGTTTTACGCCTCTCACCGCGATCTAATTCTGACTGCTCAAGTCTCTGTGTTTTAGGCACCCGCCCCCTTTGTGACCAGACCTCATTTGGCTCAGAGGGTTGAGAAGCTACTGTGAGACCCGGTGGCAGAGGTTTGAGTCCTACCTGTGACAGTTGCTACACATCATCCCCACTTGCATGCACTCTGCTTTCTTGACACTCTTCAGTGTACCCTTACACATAAAGCCATCTCCATCAAATGCGTCTACACCTCTTTTTTAGCAGATAATTCTGCTTTTTCGCTTGTTTTCAGCAACTGCTGATGCTGATAACCCTCCTAGTTTTTGAGTTACACGACGTTTTGTAACTCCAAAAAACGGCGCTTTTCGCCTCTCACCGCGATCTATTTCTGATTGCTGATCTCTTTGTTTTTCAGCCGCCTGCCCTCTTGCCAGGTGGCGCAATCAGTAATGACACGGCTCTGCAGCTCAAAGGTCGTGGGTTCAATCCCACCTTGGTCAACATTTTTTTTTCACTACAAATTTATACACTATCACAGACCTGTAATTTATATTGCTATTTTTTTTCACTACAAATGAGTAGTGCAAAAACATACTATGTCTACAACATCACAGTATATCTGTTATGTTATAGTATTACTACTAAATCACATTATTTCTGCCAATTCAAGGAGGCTGACTGTTACTAAGTGCATCAGTGTACATAGGTCATCTCTTGTGTTGGAGTGCCCTCTTGTGGCACCTTTTGGGTAGTGCCTTAGTAAACGTGAACACTGCAAAGAAGTGGTATCAGACTGGTTTGTAGTGGAGGAATTTGTTGCCAGTTTCTTTCATCTTTAATCCGTATTCATGTTGTAATGTAGTAGTACCACAATATGGCAGAAACACTATGTTTTGGCACAAATACTTTGATTTGGTATACTTTAGCTTCTTCACCCCTTTTCAGCAAAATTTTCATTTTTTTCACCCCTTTTCAGCACAAATTCCAGCTTTTTTGGCTGTTTTCAGAAAAAAAACTCTTTTCAGCAGAAACTCTGCTGATTCATCTCTTTTCAGCGCAAGTTTCTGCTTCTTTGCCTCTTTTTTGCAGAAATTCTGCTGATCCACCTCTTTTCTGCAAAACTTTCAGCCTTTTCACCTGTTATCAGCACAATTCTCAGCAGCTTCTGCTCATTTCAGCAGAATTGTTCGTCTCTGCACAACAACTTTTTGCAACTTTTCATCTTTTTCAGCTTTTCAGCAGACAGCTTCAGCGTCAAGGCATCCACACAGCATTTTCGCAGGAAATGCAAACTTTTTCTAGTTCTTTATTGTGTGGATGCCCTTAAAGGGCTTCCACACTATTGAGTTCCTGTTTCTCTTTATTCTTTATTATTATTATTCTTCTAGTTGCTTCCGTACACTTTTTGGCACTTAACTACTTCCTCAGTTTTCAGCCGATTTTCTCAGTTCAAACTCTATACTGTTCTGCTCTTTCTGCTCTTTCCGGCAATGACTTTTGGTGTTTATTACTGTTATACTTTTTAAAATATTACACTTTTTTCCTTTAATTTGTCCCATTGAAATGAATGGAAAACTTCCACAATTCTGCTAAAACTTGCTTGTTTTTGAAACTTAACTACTTTGTCATACTTTCACCTAGAAACTCCATTCAAACTTTAAAATGTTCTCAGATTATTGGGCTATTCCTGTCTGATTCAGCTTTTTCAGATCTTCTACCGTTTTAATCTTATACCTCTTTAAGTTTTCAGTTGCAAAATTGTGATTTTTCAGAAAATACATGCGTTGTTATGGTTGCTATGCAATTAACTCAGAGTGGACACTCATCCATTCTGAATTTTCTCTTCATGTTCCAACAACTTCTTGCTACTCGCCCAATTTCCACTCAACCCCCACAAATTATACATCAAAACGTAGGTATTTTTGCTGGCTTTCAAAAAATGTCACTGTCATTGTTGTGGGAGTTATAGATGTTTTGCAAATCTCCTCAGAGTAACACAAAGTCTGAAAATTGTCCATAGAAAGTCAATGGAGAGTTTGTTCAAAATCACCGCTGTATTTCTCTAATGAGAGGCATTTTTAAATCGTCATATCTCCTTAACGAAACAAAGTTGAGACATGAGGCTTGTGCAAATATATCTTCAGACACTCCTGATGCTCACAATTCAAAAAGTTTTTTATCATCTATTACCGTTTGGCCATGAATTACACTTGTTTGAGAGTAGGAAATTCATGCCTTTCTCAGATCTCTTCAGATTTAAAACTCTGGAAATGAGGCACTTTTTTCTCTCATCATATCTTTTTGATGGATTTCCACAGAGACCTGAAAATTCCCATGACTGTTCACCAAAGCCTGCTGTTTCTTACGGTGAAAGAATGATTTTGATGCTCCATATAGATTTAGAGTTACAAAACGTTGTTTGACGGCAAGTCAAGGCAGTTTTGCTTCGCCTCTACTCAGTTACAGTGTATTACAAGTCATATATCTTCAATAATTTATATTTTATCTCTGAATTAAGAAGACCTGCAGATTCCCCCATCTCTTCTGAACAAAACGGTGTCAGAACGACCATTCTAGCCCCTACGGTTAGGAAATTATGGCCATTTGTTCGAGGGGAATCCTGAATGTGAGAAATACACTGAAGGAAACCCATAGCTCTCTCTGTGTCTGTGTGTGTAAGTGCTGATTACAGCAGGTGCAGCCAATTTAGCTGACCTAGATATACCAAGCCCAGACTCTTAACAGCCCCTGTACACTTTGCTCTCTGTGTATGTGTGTGTGTGTGTGTATCAATATCTCTCCCATGTTAAAGTATTACTCCTCCATAATAGTATTTGTGCTAAATCAAAGTACTTCTACTACATCTTAGTACTTCTGCTCAATCATAGTATTTCTGCTAAATCATAGTATTTTTGAAAAATCATGGTGTTTGTGCCAAATCATGGTTTTGGGGCAAAACCATAATATTTATTTCATGTTAAAGTATTACTACTAAGTGGAGGAATGTCTGTTATGTCATAGTATATTTGCTGAATACAATATATCTGCCAAATCATAGTATTTATCCCAAATCATAGTATTTATGCAAAATTACAGTATTTCTGCTAAAAAGCAGAAATAGTACCTTTTAGCAGAAATTTCTGTCAAAAGATATTATTTATGTTAAAACATAGTATTTCTGCTAAATCATAGTATTTGTGCCAAATCATAGTATTTATAGCAAATCATAGTATTTGTGCCCAAACATTGTATTGCTGCCAAATTGTAGTATTCCTTCAAAATCAGAGTATCACTGCAATTTCGGAGTATTTGAGCAAAATCGTAGTATTTGTGCAAAAACATAATATGTCTGCTAAATCACAGTATATGTGTTATGTTATTGTACTACTACTAAGGCATAGTATTTCTACCTAATCATAGTATTCTTTCAAAATCATAGTATTACTGCAATTTCATAGTATTTGAGCAAAATCGTAGTATTTGTGCAAAAAAAAATTCTATGTCTGCAAAATCACAGTATATCTGTTATGTTATAGTATTACTACTAAGGCATAGTATTTCTACCTATATATAGTATTCCTTCAAAATCATAGTATTACTGCAATTTCATAGTATTTGAGCAAAATCGTAGTATTTGTGCAAAAACATACTATATCTGCAGAATCACAGTATATCTGTTATGTTATAGTATGACTACTAAGGCATAGTATTTCTACCAAATCATAGTATTCCTTCAACATGATAGTATTACTGCAGTTTCATAGTATTTGAGCGAAATCGTAGTATTTGTGCAAAAACATACTATGTCTGCAGAATCACAGTATATCTGTTATGTTATAGTATTACTACTAAGGCATAGTATTTCTACCACATCATAGTATTCCTTCAAAATCATAGTATTACTGCAATTTCATAGTATTTGAGGAAAGTCGTAGTATTTGTGCAAAAACATACTATGTCTGCAAAATCACAGTATATCTGTTATATTATAGTATTACTACTAAGGCATAGTATTTCTACCAAATCATAGTATTCCTTCAACATGATAGTATTACTGCAGTTTCATAGTATTTGAGCAAAATCGTAGTATTTGTGCAAAAACATACTGTGTCTGCAAAATCAGTATACCTGTTATGTTATAGTATTACTACTAAGGCATAGTATTTCTACCACATCATAGTATTCCTTCAAAATCATAGTATTACTGCAATTTCATAGTATTTGAGCAAAGTCGTAGTACTTGTGCAAAAACATACTATGTCTGCAGAATCACAGTATATCTGTTATGTTATAGTATTACTACTAAGGCATAGTATTTCTACCACATCATAGTATTCCTTCAAATCATAGTATTACTGCAATTCCATAGTATTTGAGCGAAATCGTAGTATTTGTGCAAAAACATACTATGTCTGCAAAATCACATTATATCTGCTATGTTATAGTATTACTACTAAGGCATAGTATTTCTACCAAATCATAGTATTCCTTCAAAATCATAGTATCACTGCAATTTCATAGTATTTGAGCGAATTTGTAGTATTTGTACTAAATCATGGTACTTGTACCAAATCATAGTATTTTTTGTAAATCATATTATTTGAACCAAAACATTGTATTTGTACGAAGTCATAGTATTTCTTCTAAATCATAGTATTTCACCCAAATCTCAGTAGTTGTGCTAAAACCCAGTATTATTGCCAAATCGTAGTATTTGTACTGAAACATAGTATTTGTGCCAATAAGAGTATTTGTACTAAATCATAGTACTTGTGCCAAATCATAGTATTTCTGCCATATTGTGCTAGTTGTGCAAAAACATAGACTGTCTGCAAAATCATAGTATATCTGTTATGTTATAGTATTACTACTAAGTCACAGTATTTCTGCCAATTCGTAGTATTTGTACTAAATCATACTCCTCGTGCCAAATCATAGTATTCAAACCAAATATAGTATTTGTACCAAAGCATTGTATTGGTACGAAGTACAGTATTTCTGCCAAATCATAGAATTACTGCAATTTCATAGTATTTTGAGGAATCCCTTTTGTTATAGTATTACTTCTAAGTCATAGTATTTCTGCTTTGTCATAGTATTTGTACTGAAACATAGTATTTCTGCCAAATCATAGTATTACTGCTATTTCATAGTATTTGAGTGAAATTACAGTGTTTCTGTAAAAACATTGTATTTCTGCTAAATCATAGTATTTCTCTCATCTTAAAGTACTCAATTATTGTATTTGTGCCAAAGTTTAGTATTTCTGCCAAATGATATTATCTCTGCTAAATCATAGTGTCTGCCAAATCATAGTATTTGTGCCAAATTATGGGATTTTGCCAAAACATGGTACTTGTGCCAAATTATACTATTTGTGCCCTATTAATATTTCTGTTATGTTATAGTATTACTACTAAGTCGTAGAATTTCTGTTATGTTCTGCCAAATCATAGTATTACGGCTATTTCAAAGTATTTGAGTGAAATTACAGTGTTTCTGCAAAGACATTGTATTTCTGCTAAATCATAGTATTTCTGTTATCTTAAAGTACTTGCACTCAATTATAGTATTTGTGCCAAAGTTTACTATTTCTGCCAAATCATATTATCTCTGCTAAATCATAGTGTCCACCAAATCATAATATTTGTGCCTAAGCGCAGCATTTGTACCAAAACATAGTATTGCTGCTATATCATAGTATTTGAGCCAAATCATAGTATATGTCCTAAAACATAGTATTTCTGCCAAATCATAGTATTTGTCCTAAAGCATAGTATTTCAACAAAATCACAGTATTTCTGCTATGTTATAGTATTTGTGCTTGTAGAAAAACCTGTGTTAGTGTGAGCTACATTACCCAGCAGCCTCTGAGCAGTGAGGGAATTCATGGGACTTCTGAGCTAGATGGTCTTCCTTCGTTCCTGGGCTAACGATTGAGGAGAGAGCTGCTGGGAAGGGGAGCAAATAGCCTATCCTGTATTTGTTGGGGATGGTGTGTGTCACATAAACGTGAGTTAATGTTCCATGCTTAAGATGTTTACCCTGCTACTTGTGTGTATTGGTTTTAGTTACCTTTAGCGTATGTGCTAGTTAGCGATACCTATGGCAGCACAGTTATTTGATTGTTTTGGGCTTGTTCCTGCTTTGTTTGTTCCCCCTGCAAATTTATGTGAATTTGTACACTGTAATATCGCTGTATTACATAGTGGCTAAGTAGGAGGCTGACTGTTACTAAGTGCATCAGTATACATAGGTCATCTCTTGTGTTGGAGTGCCCTCTTGTGGCGCCTTTTGGGTAGTGCCTTAGTAAATGTGAACATTGCAAAGAAGTGGTATCAGACTGGTTTGTAGTGGAGGAATTTGTTGCCAGTTTCTTTTCATCTTTAATCCGTATTCATATTGTAATGTAGTAGTACCACAATATGGCAGAAACACTATGTTTTGGCACAAATACTTTGATTTGGTATACTTTAGCTTCTTCACCCTTTTTAGCAAAATTTTCATTTTTTTCACCCCTTTTCAGCACAAATTCCAGCTTTTTTGGCTGTTTTCAGAAAAAAAAAACTCTTTTCAGCAGAAACTCTGCTGATTCATCTCTTTTCAGCGCAAGTTTCTGCTTCTTTGCCTCTTTTCTGCAGAAATTCTGCTGATCCACCTCTTTTCTGCAAAACTTTCAGCCTTTTCACCTGTTATCAGCACAATTCTCAGCAGCTTCTGCTCATTTCAGCAGAATTGTCCGTCTCTCCACAACAACTTTTTGCAACTTTTCATCTTTTTCAGCTTTTCAGCAGACAGCTTCAGCGTCAAGGCATCCACACAGCATTTTCGCAGGAAATGCAAATTTTTCTAGTTATTATTATTCTTCTAGTTGCTTCCGTACACTTTTTGGCACTTAACTACTTCCTCAGTTTTCAGCCGATTTTCTCAGTTCAAACTCTATACTGTTCTGCTCTTTCTGCTCTTTCCGGCAATGACTTTTGGTGTTTATTACTGTTATACTTTTTAAAATATTACACTTTTTTCCTTTAATTTGTCCCATTGAAATGAATGGAAAACTTCCACAATTCTGCTAAAACTTGCTTGTTTTTGAAACTTAACTACTTTGTCATACTTTCACCTAGAAACTCCATTCAAACTTTAAAATGTTCTCAGATTATTGGGCTATTCCTGTCTGATTCAGCTTTTTCAGATCTTCTACCGTTTTAATCTTATACCTCTTTAAGTTTTGAGTTGCAAAATTGTGATTTTTCAGAAAATACATGCGTTGTTATGGTTGCTATGCAATTAACTCAGAGTGTACACTCATCTATTCTGAATTTTCTCTTCATGTCTGAACAACTTCTTGCTACTCGCTCAATTTCCACTCAACTCCCACAAATTATACATCAAAACGTAGGTATTTTTGCTGGCTTTCAGAAAATGTCACTATCATTCTTGTGGGACTTATAGATTTTTTGCAAATCTCCTCAGAGTAACACAAAGTCTGAAAACTCTCCATAGAAACTCAATGGAGAGTTTCTTCAAAATCAGCGCTGGATTTCTCTAATGAGAAGCATTTTCAAATCGTCATATCTCCTTAACGAAACAAAGTTGAGACATGAGGCTTGTGCCAATATATCTTCAGACACTCCTGATGCTCACAATTCAAGAAGTTTTTTCTCAGCTATTACCGTTTGGCCATGAATTATACTTGTTTGAGGATAGGAAATTTGTCCCTCGCTCAGATTTCTTCAGATTTCAGACTCTGGAAATGAGGCACTTTTTTCTCTCGTCAGATCTTTTTGATGGATTTCCACAGAGACCTGAAAATTTCCATGACTGTTCACCAAAGCGTGCTGTTTCTTACGGTGAAAGAATGATTTTGATGCTCCATAAAGATTCAGAGTTACAAAACGTTGTTTGAGGGCAAGTCAAGGCAGTTTTGCTTCGCCTCTACTCAGTTACAGTGTATTACAAGTCATATATCTTCAATAATTTATATTTTATCTCTGATTTATGAAGACCTGCAGATTCCCCCATCTCTTCTGAACAAAACGGTGTCAGAATGACCGTTCTAGCTCCTACGGTTAGGAAATTATGGCCATTTGTTCAAGGGGAATCCTGAATGTGAGAAATACACTGAAGAAAAGCCATAGCTCTCTCTGTGTCTGTGTGTGTAAGGGCTGATTACAGCAGGTGCAGCCAATTTAGCTGACCTAGATATACCAAGCACAGACTCTTAACAGCCACTGTACACTTTGCTCTCTGTGTATGTGTGTCTGTGTCTCAATAATTCTCCCATGTTAAAGTATTACTCCTCCATAATAGTATTTGTGCTAAATCAAAGTACTTCTACTACATCTTAGTACTTCTGCTCAATCATAGTATTTCTGCTAAATCATAGTATTTTTGAAAATTCATGGTGTTTGTGCCAAATCATGGTTTTGGGGCAAAACCATAATATTTATTTTATGTTATAGTATTACTACTAAGTGGAGGAATGTCTGTTATGTTATAGCATATTTGCTGAATACAGTATATCTGCCAAATCATAGTATTTATCCCAAATCATAGTATTTATACAAAATTGCAGTATTTCTGCTAAAAAGCAGAAATAGTACCTTTTAGCAGAAATTTCTGTCAAAAGATATTATTTATGTTAAAACATAGTATTTCTGCTAAATCATAGTATTTGTACCCAATCATAGTATTTCTGCCCAATCATAGTATTTGTACCCAATCATACTATTTCTGCCATATCATAGTATTTGTGCCAAATTATGGGATTTTGCCAAAACATGGTACTTGTGCCAAATTATAGTATTTGTGCCCAATTAATATTTCTGTTATGTTATAGTATTACTACTATGTCGTAGAATTTCTGTTATGTTATAGTATATCTGCTGAATAAGGTATATGTGCCAATACATAGTATTTATACCAAATCATAGTATTTGTGCTAAAACATAGTATTTCTGCCATATTGTGGTATTTGTGCAAAAACATAGACTGTCTGCAACATAACAGTATATCTGTTCTGTTATAGTATTACTACTAAGTCACAGTATTTCTGCCAATTCGTAGTATTTGTACTAAATCATACTACTCGTGCCAAATCATAGTATTTGTTGCAAATCATAGTATTCAAACCAAAATATAGTATTTGTACCAAAGCATTGTATTTGTATGAAGTACCGTATTTCTGCCAAATCATAGAATTACTGCAATTTCATAGTATTTTGAGGATTCCCTTTTGTTATAGTATTACTTCTAAGTCATAGTATTTCTGCTTTGTCATAGTATTTGTACTAAAACGTAGCATTTCTGCCAAATCATAGTATTACTGCTATCTCATAGTATTTGAGTGAAATTACAGTGTTTCTGCAAAAACATTGTATTTCTGCTAAATCATAGTATTTCTGTTATCTTAGAGTACTTCTACTCAATTATAGTATTTGTGCCAAAGTTTAGTATTTCTGCCAAATCATATTTATGTGAATTTGTACACTGTAATATCGCTGTATTACGTAGTGGCAAAGTAGGAGGTTGACTGTTACTAAGTGCATCAGTGTACATAGGTCATCTCTTGTGTTGGAGTGCCCTCTTGTGACGCCTTTTGGGTAGTGCCTTAGTAAATGTGAACACTGCAAGAAGTGGTATCAGACTGGTTTGTAGTGGAGGAATTTGTTGCCAGTTTCTTTAATCTTTAATCCGTATTCATGTTGTAATGTATACCCTGTTCTTAATCATAGAAACCACACCATATCACCCCTCCACATCCTCCTACTGTATGCCATATCTCCCTGTAACATCCATCTGACTGCCAATAAACTCCACCTGTGGAAATCTAATCCCTGGATGCCAGCCTCTCCTTCTGACCGAGGATAGCTACTATTGCAGCACCACCCAGCATTAAACTGACGTACACCATTCTGTACAGTGCTAAATCATAGTGTTTGTGCCAAACAATAGCATTCACCCAAATAATAGTATTTCTGCTATGTTTTATTATTACTGCTCATAGTATTTCTGCCAAATCATAGTATTACTGCTATTTCATAGTATTTGAGTGAAATTACAGTGTTTCTGCAAAAACATTGTATTTCTGCTAAATCATAGTATTTCTCTCATCTTAAAGTACTCAATTATAGTATTTGTGCCAAAGTTTAGTATTTCTGCCAAATGATATTATCTCTGCTAAATCATAGTGTCTGCCAAATCATAGTATTTGTGCCAAATTATGGGATTTTGCCAAAACATGGTACTTGTGCCAAATTATAGTATTTGTGCCCAATTAATATTTCTGTTATGTTATAGTATTACTACTAAGTCATAGAATTTCTGTTATGTTCTGCCAAATCATAGTATTACGGCTATTTCAAAGTATTTGAGTGAAATTACAGTGTTTCTGCAAAAACATTTTATTTCTGCTAAATCATAGTATTTCTGTTGTCTTAAAGTACTTGCACTCAATTATAGTATTTGTGCCAAAGTTTAGTATTTCTGCCAAATCATATTATCTCTGCTAAATCATCGTGTCTGCCAAATCATAATATTTGTGCCTAAGCACAGCATTTGTACCAAAACATACTATTTCTGCCAAATCATAGTATTTGTCCTAAAGCATAGTATTTCAACAAAATCACAGTATTTCTGCTATGTTATAGTATTTGTGCTTGTAGAAAAACCTGTGTTAGTGTGAGCTACATTACCCAGCAGCCTCTGAGCAGTGAGGGAATTCATGGGACTTCTGAGCTAGATGGTCTTCCTTCGTTCCTGTGGTTACGATTGAGGAGAGAGCTGCTGGGAAGGGGAGCAAATAGCCCATCCTGTATTTGTTGGGGATGGTGTGTGTCACATAAACGTGAGTTAATGTTCCATGCTTAAGATGTTTACCCTGCTACTTGTGTGTATTGGTTTTAGTTACCTTTAGCGTATGTGCTAGTTAGCGATAGCTATGGCAGCACAGTTATTTGATTGTTTTGGGCTTGTTCCTGCTTTGTTTGTTCCCCCTGCAAATTTATGTGAATTTGTACACTGTAATATCGCTGTATTACGTAGTGGCTAAGTAGGAGGCTGACTGTTACTAAGTGCATCAGTGTACATAGGTCATCTGTTGTGTTGGAGTGCCCTCTTGTGGCACCTTTTGGGTAGTCCCTTAGTAAACACTGCAAAGAAGTGGTATCAGACTGGTTTGTAGTGGAGGAATTTGTTGCCAGTTTCTTTCATCTTTAATCCGTATTCATGTTGTAATGTAGTAACTTTTGTGGCGCAAATACCACAATATGGCAGAAATACCATGTTTTGGCACAAATACTTTGATTTGGTATACTTTAGCTTCTTCACCCCTTTTCAGCAAAATTTTCATTTTTTTCACCCCTTTTCAGCACAAATTCCAGCTTTTTTGGCGGTTTTCAGAAAAAAAAACCTCTTTTCAGCAGAAACTCTGCTGATTCACCTCTTTTCAGCGCAAGGTTCTGCTTCTTTGCCTCTTTTCTGCAGAAATTCTGCTGATTCACCTCTTTTCTGCAAAATTTTCATCCTTTTTGCCTCTTATCAGCACAATTCTCAGCAGCTTCTGATAATTTCAGCACAATTGTCAGTCTATCTACCTCTTTTTTGTGAGAATGAGTTTGGCTCAGTGAGATGAGTAGCTGCCTTGAGACCAGGAGGTTCGAGGGGAATCCTGAATGTGAATGTAAGAAATACACTGCAGAAAACTTATACCTCTCTCTGTGTCTGTGTGTGTAAGGGCTGATTACAGCAGGTGCAGCTAATTTAACTGACCTAGATATACCAAGCCCAGACTCTTAACAGCCACTGTTCCCTTTAGGCTCTGTGTATGTGTATGTTTGTGTGTCTGTATCAATATTTCTCCCATGTTAAAGTATTACTCCTCCATAATAGTATTTCTGTTAAATCAAAGTACTTCTACTACATCTTAGTATTTCTGCTAAATCATAGTATTTTGGCCAAATCATGGTATTTGTGCCAAAGCATAGTATTTCCACAAAATAACAGTATTTCTGCTATGTTATATTATTACTGCTCATAGTATTTCTGCCAAATCTTGGTATTTGTTCCAAAGCATAGTATTTCTGCCAAATCACAATATAACTGCAAAATAAAGTTGTTTTTTTTTAGACAAATCATAGTGTTTGTGCTAAATCCTAGTAATTCTGCTCAATCATAGAATTTCTGCTATGCTGAAGTGCTTTTTGCTAGATTACAGAATTTCTGCTAAGTCAAAGTATTTCATGTAAATCATAGTATTTATACCAAGTCCCAGTGTTTCTGCCAAATCATAAATCATAAATAATGTGGCGTGTTGGGGGAACAGCTAGTTCTCTCCCATCATGCCTTGGGACATGTGCTGCATTTGAGATGTTCTTGTTTCATTGTTTATGGTTACGTTACTTTTAACTGTTGTCTTGAATGTTGTGTTTATACTATGGTACAAAGTCACTGAGAGTTATTGTTTTATAGGAAGAATGCAGTACCATAAGTGAGTTCTGTTATGCTGTTATTGACCCTTGAAGCACATTGTGACACAAGCAAGTATGTTCAATAAAAAACTCCCCTTACCAGCTTGGGGTGGAAATACAGGCTCAATCTCTCCCTGTGAGCTTCTTTGCAAGATTTATCTGCAAGCCACAATAATTTTAATAAAGCAAAGTTAAGATGAGAGGCTTGTGCCAATTCATCTTCAGACACTGCTGACACTCACGGTTGGAGCAGTTTTTACTGTCATCTTACTGTTGAGCCATAAATTACGTTTGTTTTCAAACTCTTGAGCCAGAAATTACGTTTGTTTTCTGACTCTTAAAATGAAGCCGTTTCTTCTCTCGTCATATCTCCGCGACGGAGGTACAAAGAGCTATCGCAGTCAAAGTTCATGAAATTCTGCTTATTCACCTCATCTCTTGTGTTGGAGTGCCCTCTTGTGGCGCCTTTTGGGTAGTGCCTTAGTAAACGTGAACACTGCAAAGAAGTGGTATCAGACTGGTTTGTAGTGGAGGAATTTGTTGCCAGTTTCTTTCATCTTTAATCCGTATTCATGTTGTAATGTAGTAACTTTTGTGGCACAAATAACACCATATGGCAGAAACACTATGTTTTGGCACAAATACTTTGATTTGGTATACTTTAGCTTCTTCACCCCTTTTCAGCAAAATTTTCATTTTTTTCACCCCTTTTCAGCACAAATTCCATTTATTTGGGCTGTTTTCAGAAAAAAAACCTCTTTTCAGCAGAAACTCTGCTGATTCATCTCTTTTCAGCGCAAGTTTCTGCTCCTTTGCCTCTTTTCTGCAGAAATTCTGCTGATTCACCTCTTTTCTGCAAAATTTTCAGCCCTTTCACCTCTTATCAGCACAATTCTCAGCAGCTTCTGCTCATTTCAGCAGAATTGTCAGTCTGTCCACCTCTTCTCTGTGAGAATGTATTTGGGTCAGTGAGATGAGTAGCTGCTTTGAGCCTGGTAGTATATCTGTTATGTTATAGTATTACTACTAAATCACAGTATTTCTGCCAATTCAAGGAGGCTGACTGTTACTAAGTGCATCAGTGTACATAGGTCATCTGTTGTGTTGGAGTGCCCTCTTGTGGCGCCTTTTGGGTAGTGCCTTAGTAAACGTGAACACTGCAAAGAAGTGGTATCAGACTGGTTTGTAGTGGAGGAATTTGTTGCCAGTTTCTTTCATCTTTAATCCGTATTCATGTTGTAATGTAGTAGTACCACAATATGGCAGAAACACTATGTTTTGGCACAAATACTTTGATTTAGTATACTTTAGCTTCTTCACCCCTTTTCAGCAAAATTTTCATTTTTTTCACCCCTTTTCAGCACAAATTCCAGCTTTTTTGGCTGTATTCAGAAAAAAGACAACTCTTTTGAGCAGAAACTCTGCTGATTCATCTCTTTTCAGCGCAAGTTTCTGCTTCTTTGCCTCTTTTCTGCAGAAATTCTGCTGATTTACCTCTTTTCTGCAAAATTTTCAGCCTTTTCACCTCTTCTCAGCACAATTCTCAGCAGCTTCTGCTCATTTTAGCAGAATTGTCGGTCTGTCCACCTCTTCTCTGTGAGAATGTGTTTGCGTCAGTGAGATGAGTAGCTGCTTTGAGTCTGGTAGGGCCAGGTTCGAATCCTGCTCAGGGCAACATTTTTTTTTCCACCACCATACAACTTTTTGCAACTTTTCAGCTTTTTCAGCTTTTCAGCAGACAGCTTCAGCGTTAAGGCATCCACACAGCATTTTCGCAGGAAATGCAAATTTTTCTAGTTATTCTAGTTGCTTCCGTACGTTTTTCGCCGTGGATCTACTCCCTCAGTTTTCAGCCGATTTTCTCCGTTCAAACTCTAAACTGTTCTGCTCTTTCTGCTAATGATGGCTATGACTTTTGGTGTTTATTACTCTTATACTTTTTAAAATATTACACTTTTTTCCTTTAATTTGTCCCATTGAAATGAATGGAAATCTTCAGAAATTCTGCTAAAACTTGCTTGTTTTTGAAACTTAACTACTTTGTCATACTTTCACCTAGAAACTCCATTCAAACTTTAAAATGTTCTCAAATTATTGGGCTATTCCTGTCTGATTCAGCTTTTTCAGATCTTCTACCGTTTTAATCTTATCTCTCTTTAAGTTTTCAGTTGCAACTTTGTGATTTTTCAGAAAATACATGCGTTGCTATGGTTGCTATGCAATTAAGTCAGAGTGAGTGCTGGTCCGTTCTGAATTTTCTCTTCATCTCTAAACAACTTCTTGCTACTCGCTCAATTTCCACTCAACCCCCACAAATTATACATCAAAACGTAGGTATTTTTGCTGGCTTTCAGACAATGTCACTATCTTTATTGTGAGATTTACCGTTTTTTAGCAATTTGCCTCGGAGTGACACAAGGTCTCAATACTCCCCATTCAAAGTCTATGGGGAGGTTTTGAAATTCAGAGCTGAAATTCTGAAACGGGAGGCATTTTCAAATCGCCATATCTCTTTAACATAGCAAAGTTAGGACATGAGGCTTGTGCCAATATATCTTCAGACACTGCTGACACTCACAGTGGAAGCAGTTTTTACAATTATCTTACCGTTGAGCAATGAATTACGTTTGTTTGAGGGGTGGAAATCTGTCCTTCTCTCAGTCTTCAAACTCTGGAAATGAAGCCGTTTCTTCTCTCGTCATATCTCCGCGACGGAGGTAGAACGAGCTATGAAAATGGCAGACAAAATACACCAAAGTCCGCTGATTCACCCAGTACAAGAATTATGCTGCTAGCCCTCCTAGGTTTTGAGTTACACGACGTTTTGTAACTCCAAAAAACGGCGTTTTTCGCCTCTCACCGCGATCTATTTTCTGACTGCCCAAGTATCTGTCTTTCAGACCGCCGCCCCCTTTCCAGGTGGCGCAATCAGTAATGACTCGGCTCTGCAGCTCAAAGGTCGTGGGTTCAATCCCACCTTGGTCCACGTTTTTTTTTTCACTACAAATTTATACACTATCACAGACCTGTAATTTATATTGCTAATTTATTACAATTCTGCAAACTTTTATGATTTTTAGCAGCTTTTCTAATATGGACCTCAGATTCTTGTTAACGCTCCATGGCAGAAACAAGTACACAGCCTGATGAAGCAGACAGAGGCAGTACCTCTGATTGGTGAATTTGAGCAGAACCAGGTTGTTCTTTCATTTCATTTTTTATTTATTTCACACATGGTTCAACAGTGTTTCTTTTTCTACATACAGAACCTTCTGCCTCTTTTCAGCAGAAATTCTGCTCATTCACCTCATCTCTTGTGTTGGAGTGCCCTCTTGTGGCGCCTTTTGGGTAGTGCCTTAGTAAACGTGAACACTCCAAAGAAGTGGTATCAGACTGGTTTGTAGTGGAGGAATTTGTTGCCAGTTTCTTTCATCTTTAATCCGTATTCATGTTGTAATGTAGTAGTACCACAATATGGCAGAAACACTATGTTTTGGCACAAATACTTTGATTTAGTATACTTTAGCTTCTTCAGCTTCTTCACCCCTTTTCAGCAAAATTTTCATTTTTTTCACCCCTTTTCAGCACAAATTCCAGCTTTTATGGCTGTATTCAGAAAAAAGACAACTCTTTTGAGGAGAAACTCTGCTGATTCATCTCTTTTCAGCGCAAGTTTCTGCTTCTTTGCCTCTTTTCTGCAGAAATTCTGTTGATTCACCTCTTTTCTGCAAAATTTTCAGCCATTTCACCTCTTATCAGCACAATTGTCAGCAGCTTCTGCTCATTTCAGCAAAATTGTCCGTCTCTCCACCTCTTCTTTGTAAGAATGACTTTGGCTCAGGGAAATGAATAGCCGCCTTTGAGCAGAAATTCTGCTGATTCATCTCTTTTCAGCGCAACTTATTGCTTCTTTACCTCTTTTCTGCAGAAATTCTGCTGATTCACCTCTTTTCTGCAAAATTTTCAGCCTTTTCACTTCTTCTCAGCACAATTCTCAGCAGCTTCTGCTCATTTAGCAAAATTGTCAGATTCTCCATCTCTTGTTTTTGAGGGAAAGAGTTTGGTTCAGTGAGATGAGCAGCTGCCTTGAGACGAGAACGGCCAGGTTCAAATCCCGGTCATGGCAAAACCTGTTTTCAGTTTTCTCTTTTGTTCTGCCTCTTTTCTGCAGAAATTCTGCTGATTTACCTCTTTTCTGCAAAATTTTCAGCCTTTTCACCTCTTCTCAGCAGTTTCTGCTCATTACACCATAATTGTCAGTCTCTCCATCTCTTTCCTTGTGAGAGTGAGTTTGGGTCAGTGAGATGAATAGCTGCCTTGAGCCCAGGAGGGCCAGATTCGAATCCTGCTCAGGGCAAAACCTGTTTTCAGTTTTCTCTTTTGTTCTGCCTCTTTTCTGCAGAAATTCTGCTGATTTACCTCTTTTCTGCAAAATTTTCAGCCTTTTCACCTCTTCTCAGCACAATTCTCAGCAGCTTCCGCTCATTTTAGCTGAATTGTCGGTCTCTCCTCCACTTTTTTGAGAGACTGAGTTTAGCTCAGTGAGATGAGTAGCTGCCTTGAGACCAGGAGGGCCAGGTTCCAATCCTGCTCAGGGTGACATGTTTTTTTTCACCACCATACAACTTTTTGCAACTTTTCAGCTTTTTCAGCTTTTCAGCAGACAGCTTCAGCGTTAAGGCATCCACACAGCATTTTCGCAGGAAATGCAAATTTTTCTAGTTGTGTGGATGCCCTAAAGGGCTTCCACACTATTGAGTTCCTGTTTCTCTTTATTCTTTATTATTCTAGTTGCTTCCGTACGTTTTTCGCCGTGGATCTACTCCCTCAGTTTTCAGCCGATTTTCTCAGTTCAAACTCTAAACTGTTCTGCTCTTTCTGCTAATGATGGCTATGACTTTTGGTGTTTATTACTGTTATACTTTTTAAAATATTACACTTTTTTCCTTTAATTTGTCACATTGAAATGAATGGAAATCTTCAGAAATTCTGCTAAAACTTGCTTGTTTTTGAAACTTAACTACTTTGTCATACTTTCACCTAGAAATCTATTCAAACTTTAAAATGTTCTCAGATTATTGGGCTATTCCTGTCTGATTCAGCTTTTTCAGATCTTCTACCGTTTTAATCTTATCTCTCTTTAAGTTTTCAGTTGCAAAATTGTGATTTTTCAGAAAATACATGCGTTGCTATGGTTGCTATGCAATTAAGTCAGAGTGAGTGCTGGTCCGTTCTGAATTTTCTCTTCATGTCTAAACAACTTCTTGCTACACGCTCAATTTCCACTCAACCCCCACAAATTATACATCAAAACGTAGGTATTTTTGCTGGCTTTCAGACAATGTCACTATCTTTATTGTGAGATTTACCGTTTTTTAGCAATTTGCCTCGGAGTGACACAAGGTCTCAATACTCCCCATTCAAAGTCTATGGGGAGGTTTTGAAATTCAGAGCTGAAATTCTGAAACGGGAGGCATTTTCAAATTGCCATATCTCTTTAACAAAGCAAAGTTAGGACATGAGGCTTGTGCCAATATATCTTCAGACACTGCTGACACTCACAGTGCAAGCAGTTTTTACAATTATCTTACCGTTGAGCAATGAATTACGTTTGTTTGAGGGGTGGAAATCTGTCCTTCTCTCAGTCTTCAAACTCTGGAAATGAAGCCGTTTCTTCTCTCGTCATATCTCCGCGACGAAGGTAGAACGAGCTATGAAAATCGCAGTCAAAATACACCAAAGTCCGCTGATTCACCCAGTACAAGAATTATGCTGCTAGCCCTCCTATTTTTTGAGTTACACGACGTTTTGTAACTCCAAAAAACGGCGTTTTTCGCCTCTCACCGCGATCTATTTTCTGACTGCCCAAGTATCTGTCTTTCAGACCCCCGCCCCCTTTCCAGGTGGCGCAATCAGTAATGACACGGCTCTGCAGCTCAAAGGTCGTGGGTTCAATCCCACCTTGGTCCACGTTTTTTTTTTCACTACAAATTTATACACTATCACAGACCTGTAATTTATATTGCTAATTTATTACAATTCTGCAAACTTTTATGATTTTAGCAGCTTTTCTAATATGGACCTCAGATTCTTGTTAACGCTCCATGGCAGAAACAAGTACACAGCCTGATGAAGCAGACTGAGGCAGTACCTCTGATTGGTGAATTTGAGCAGAACCAGGTTGTTCTTTCATTTCATTTCTTTATTTATTTCACACATGGTTCAACAGTGTTTCTTTTTCTACATACAGAACCTTCTGCCTCTTTTCAGCAGAAATTCTGCTCATTCACCTCATCTCTTGTGTTGGAGTGCCCTCTTGTGGCGCCTTTTGGGTAGTGCCTTAGTAAACGTGAACACTGCAAAGAAGTGGTATCAGACTGGTTTGTAGTGGAGGAATTTGTTGCCAGTTTCTTTCATCTTTAATCCGTATTCATGTTGTAATGTAGTAACTTTTGTGGCACAAATACCACAATATGGCAGAAACACTATGTTTTGGCACAAATACTTTGATTTGGTATACTTTACCTTCTTCACCCCTTTTCAGCAAAATTTTCATTTTTTTCACCCCTTTTCAGCACAATTTCCATTTTTTGGGGCTGTTTTCAGAAAAAAAACCTCTTTTCAGCAGAAACTCTGCTGATTCATCTCTTTTCAGCGCACGTTTCTGCTCCTTTGCCTCTTTTCTGCAGAAATTCTTCTGATTCACCTCTTTTCTGCAAAATTTTAAGCCTTTTCACCTCTTATCAGCACAATTCTCAGCAGCTTCTGCTCATTTCAGCAGAATTGTCAGTCTGTCCACCTCTTCTCTGTGAGAATGTGTTTGGGTCAGTAAGATGAGAAGCTGCCTTGAGCCTGGTAGTATATCTGTTATGTTATAGTATTACTACTAAATCACAGTATTTCTGCCAATTCAAGGAGGCTGACTGTTACTAAGTGCATCAGTGTACATAGGTCATCTGTTGTGTTGGAGTGCCCTCTTGTGGCGCCTTTTGGGTAGTGCCTTAGTAAACGTGAACACTGCAAAGAAGTGGTATCAGACTGGTTTGTAGTGGAGGAATTTGTTGCCAGTTTCTTTCATCTTTAATCCGTATTCATGTTGTAATGTAGTAGTACCACAATATGGCAGAAACACTATGTTTTGGCACAAATACTTTGATTTAGTATACTTTAGCTTCTTCACCCCTTTTCAGCAAAATTTTCATTTTTTTCACCCCTTTTCAGCACAAATTCCAGCTTTTTTGGCTGTATTCAGAAAAAAGACAACTCTTTTGAGCAGAAACTCTGCTGATTCATCTCTTTTCAGCGCAAGTTTCTGCTTCTTTGCCTCTTTTCTGCAGAAATTCTGCTGATTCATCTCTTTTCAGCACAAGTTTTATGATTTTAGCAGCTTTTCTAATATGGACCTCAGATTCTTGTTAACGCTCCATGGCAGAAATACATACAAGTACCCACCTGATGAAGCAGACAGAGGCAGTACCTCTGATCGGTGAATTTGAGCAGAAACAGGTTGTTTTGCCTCTTTTCAGCAGAAAGTTTGCGTTTTCACCTCTTATCAGCACAAATGTCAGTCACTTCTGCTGTTTTTATCAGAATTTTCAGCTTTTTCACCTTTTTTCAGTTAACCAGTTTTACTCAATGAGTAGCTGAAAATTTTCAGCCTGTTCTGCTCTTTCAGAAGAATTTCTCTCATCATATCTCTTGGTGGGACAACAACTGCTTTGGCTCAGTGAGATGAGCAGCTACTGTGATTGCTTCTTTCCGTCTTTTCAGCAGAAATTCTGCTGATTTACCTCTTTTCAGCGCAATATTCTTCTTTCCATCTTTTCTGCAGAAATTCTGCTGATTCACCTCTTTTCTGCAAATTTTTCAGCTTTTCACTTCTTCTCAGCACAAAACTCAGCAGCCTCTGCTCATTTAGCAAAATTGTCAGTTTCTCCATCTCTTGTGTTTGTTGGAACAAGTTTAGTTCAGTGAGATGAGTAGCTGCCTTGAGAACAGAAGGGCCAGGTTCAAATCCTGGTCATGGGATTTGAACACCTGTTTTCAGCACAAATCTTAACTTTTTAGCTGTTTTAAGCAGAAACCTGTTTTACGCAGAGAAACCTTTTTAACTCAATTTCAGCTTTTTCACCCCTTTCCAGCAAAATTTTCAGTTTCCCAGCTTTTTCAGCTATTTTCAGCAAAAACATCTTTTCAGCAGAAATTCTGCTGATTCACCTCTATTCAGCGCAACGTTCTGCTTCTTTGCCTCTTTTCTGCAGAAATTCTGCTGATTCACCTCTTTTCTGCAAAATTTTCAACCATTTCACCTCTTAGCAGCGCAATTCTCAACAGTTTCTGCTCATTTCACCAGAATTGTCAGTCTCTCCATCTCTTATCTTGTGAGAGTGAATTTGGCACAGTGAGATGAGTAGCTGCTTTGCACCCAGGAGGTCCAGGTTCAAATCCTGCTCAGGGTGACATTCTTTTTTCACCACCATGCAACTTTTCAGCTTTTTCAGCTTTTCAGCAGACAGCTTCAGCGTTAAGGCATCCACACAGCATTTTCGCAGGAAATGCAAATTTTTCTAGTTCTTTATTATTGTGTGGATGCTGGAGGCATCCACACTATTGAGTTCCTGTTTCTCTTTATTCTTTATACTTTATTGTGTGGATGCTTTATGCATCCACACTATTGAGTTCCTGTTTCTCTTTATTCTTTATACTTATTATTGTGTGGATGCTGGAGGCATCCACACTATTGAGTTCCTGTTTCTTTATTCTTTATTATTGTGGATGCTTTAAGCATCCACACTATTGAGTTCCTGTTTCTCTTTATTCTTTATACTTTATTATTATTATTCTAGTTGCCACTTTTTCACTTTTTTTGGCACTTAACTACTTCCACAATTTTCAGCCGATTTTCACCGTTCAAATTTTAAACTATTCTGCTATTTCTGCTAATGATCGCTATATCTTTTGGTGTTTATTACTGTTATACTTTTTAAAATATTCTACTTTTTTCCTTTAATTTGTCCCATTGAAATGAATGGGAAACTTCTGCAATTCTGCTAAATTTGCTTGTTTTTGAAACTTAACTACTTTTCCTACTTTCATGTAGAACAACCATTCAAACTTTAAAATGTTCTCAAATTATTGGGCTATTCAGGAATAAATCAGATTTTTCAAATCTTTTACCGTTTTATTTTATGCCTCTTAAAGTTTTGAGTTGGAAATTGTGATTTTCACAAAATACATGCGTTGTTATGGTTGCTATGCACTTGGCTTCCAGTGTGCCACTGTAGGTTTCGCAGTCTTCTCTTCATGTCCGAACAACTTCTTGCTACTTGCTCAATTTTCACTCAACTTCCACAAATTATACATCAAAACGTAGGTATTTTTGCTGGCTTTCCGAAAATGTCACCATCATTGTTGTGAGACTTATAGAATTTTGGCAAATCTCCTCAGAGCAACACAAAGTCTGAAAACTCTCCATAGAAAGTCAATGGAGAGTTTGTTCAAAATCACCGCTTGATTTCTGTAATGAGAGGCATATTCGAATCGTCATATCTCCTTAACGAAGCGATGTTAAACATGAGGCTTGTCCAGTATATCTTCAGACACTCCTGACGCTCACAATTCAAGAATTTTTTTCTCACCTATTACCGTTCTGAGATGAGTTACACTTGTTTGAGCGTAGGAAATTCGTCCTTCGCTCAGATTTCTTCAGATTTCAAACTCTGGAAATGAACCACTTTTTTCTCTCGTCATAACTTTTTGTTGGATTTCCACAGAGACCTGAAAATTTCCATGATTGTTCACCAAAGCCTGCTGTCTCTTACGGTGAAAGAATGATATCAATACTCCAAATAGATTTAGAGTTAGAAAGCGTTGTTTGAGGGCAAGTCAAGGCAGTTTTTGCTTTGCTCTACTCAGTTATGGTGCATTAGAAGTCAAATATCTTTAATAATTCATATTTTAATGATACATTGTCAACACTTTAAGATTCCCCCATCTCTTCTGAACAAAACGGTGTAAGAATGACCGTTCTAGCCCTATAGTTAGGAAATTATGGTCATTTGTTTGAGGGGAGTCGTCATTATGAGAAATAGACTGCAAAAATCCTGTGTCTCTCTGTGCTGCATGCACCTGTTTTGGCGGGAAAAAGTGCACAGCCTCTCTGATTGGTGGATTTAAATTCAGCAGCTCCCAGGCTGCTTGACTGAGCTAGAAACTTACTTCTCTCTCCCTGTGTGTGTGTGTGTGTGTGTGTGTGTGTGTGTGTGTGTGTGTGTGTGTGACAGAGAGAGAGAAAGAGAGGGCGAGACAGAGTTTTTATGGGAGCATCTTATTGTATGATTTAAATTCAATATATTTAGACTGGTTGACTGAATTTGATCCTGTGTGTGTCTCTCTGTGCATGTGTGTTTCCATATGTTTCCATATTTCTGATTGTGTGACTGTTACACTTTTTTTGCTCAGTTTTTTTTTCATTTAACAAGTACATTTGAAGGACCCTTAGCATGTTCAGCATTTTTTCAGCTGTCCATTTTGCTTTTCCAGTTTTTCTGTTTAAGTTATTACTATTGTGCTGAATCATACTATTTCTGCTATTTTATAAGATTTGTGCTAAATATAGTATTTCTACCCAGTATAGTATTTCTGATTAATTATAGTTTTTCTACCAAATCATATTACAGTATTTTTGCTTTTTATACCATTTTTATAGGATTTTATATTGCTTAATATAGTATTTCTGCTTTTTATAGGATTTGTGCTTAATATAGTATTTCTGCTTTTTATAGGATTTGTGCTTAATACAGTATTTCTGCTAAATGTAGTATTTATGCTTAATCACACTATTACTATATATTTCTGCCAGCTTCCCAGCCAGCCAATCATATCTGAGGTCTGCAGTTTCTTCTCTCGTCATATCTCAGCGACGGATGTACAAAGAGTAATGAAAATCGCAGTCAAAGTACACCAAAGTCCGCTGATTCACCCAGTACAAGAATTATGCTCCTAGTCCACCTAGTTTTGGAGTTACACGATGTTTTGTAACTCCAAAAAATGGCGCTCTTTGCCTCACACCGCGATCTAATTCTGACTGCTCATCACCCTGTTTCCCAAGTGCTCACTGTCTTTCCCAGTGGCGCAGCTGGTAATGACACAGGTCTGCAACCCAAAAGTCGTGGGTTCAACTCCACCTTGGACAACATGTTTTTTGCCCTACAATTAATACACTATCACAGACCACTAATTCATATTCATCATTTATTACAATTCTCAAAACTTTTTACCAGCTTTTCTAATATGGACCTCACATTCTTCTTAACACTCCATGGCACAAATACTCTTCCTTTAGGCTCTGTGAATGTGTGTGTGTATCAATATTTCTCCCATTTTAAAGTATTACTCCTCCATAATTGGATTTCTCTTAAATCAAAGTACTTTACTACATCTTAGTACTTCTGCTCAATCATAGTATTTCTGCTAAATCATGGTTTTGTGCCCAGTCATCAGAATCATGTTTATTGGCCAAGTATATGTGCATACAAATACAAGGAATTTGGTTCCGGTAGATGGTGGCTCTCGAGCACAGCAATGTAAATCTCACACACACACACACACACACACACACACACACCCACACACACACGTATCTATATATACATTGCACATGCATACACATACATACACAAAGCTGTGTAAACCAACTATAAATAACTAATCTAAACGTATATACATAAAATACAGAAATGAAATGAGGTGGAATGAATACTACAGAATGTACATAAGGTGCAGTTGCAGTCTGGCAGTGGGAGGAGTGTGACAGTTCAACTGTTTAGAAGGGAGATGGCGAGGGGAAAGAAACTGTTCCTGTGTCGGGTGGTCCTGGTCTGCAGGCTTCTGTACCGTCTGCCAGAGGGCAGCAGATCAAAAAGTCTGTGTCCAGGGTGTGAGGGGTCTGTGATGATTTTCCCTGCCCGTTTCCTGGTTCTTGAGAGGTACAGATCCTGGATGGAGGGCAGGGGGGCGCCGATGATCCTTTCTGCTGCCCGTACAGTCCGCTGCAGTCTGCACCTGTCCTGTTTAGTGGCTGCACCATACCAGACTGTGATGGAGGAGCACAGGACAGACTCAATGACTGCAGTGTAGAGCTGGATCAGCAGCTCCTGTGGAAGACTGTACTTCCCCAGTTGTCTCAGGAAGTACATCCTCTGCTGGGTCTTTTTGAGGATGGAGTTGATGTTGGTCTCCCACTTCAGGTCCTGGGAGATGGTGGTACCCAGCAACTTCAAGATCTCCACAGTCGACACAGGGCTGTCTGAATGATGAGGGGGGCAGAGTTGGGGATGTCTCCTGAAGTCCACTGTCATCTCTACAGTTTTAAGAGTGTTCAGCTCCAGATTGTGCTGACTGCACCAGAGTACCAGCCGCTCAACTCATCATAACATTTGTGTTATGTTATAGTATTACTACTAAGTGGAGAAATTTCTAAATGTTACAGTATATGTGCTGATTACAGTATTTCTGCCAAATATAGTATTTCTGATTAATTATAGTTTTTCTACCAAATCATATTACAGTATTTTTGCTTTTTATAGGATTTTTATAGGATATTTATATTGCTTAATATAGTATTTTTGCTTTTTATACGATTTGTGCTTAATACAGTATTTCTGCTAATGTAGTATTTATGCTTAATCATACTATTTCTATATATTTTTGCCAGTCCTCTGTGAGGACTGAGACATTCAAATGTACATATCAGGGCTGCATGCTTCCCAGCCAGCCAATCATATCTGAAGTCTGCCGTTTCTTCTCTCGTCATATCTCAGCGACGGATGTACAAAGAGCAATGAAAATCGCAGTCAAAGTACACCAAAGTCCGCTGATTCACCCAGTACAAGAATTATGCTTCTAGTCCACCTAGTTTTTGAGTTACATGACGTTTTATAACTCCAAAAAACGGCGCTCTTTGCCTCTCACCGCGATCTAATTCTGACTGCTCATCACCCTGTTCCCAAGGGCTCACTGTCTTTCCAGTGGCGCAGCTGGTAATGACACAGCTCTACAACACAAAGGTCGAGGTTCAACTCCACCTCGGACAACACGTTTTTTGCCCTACAAATTAATACACTATCACAGACCACTAATTCATATTCATCATTTATTACAATTCTCAAAACTTTTACCAGCTTTTCTAATATGGACCTCACATTCTTCTTAACACTCCATGGCACAAATACTCTTCCCTTTAGGCTCTGTGAATGTGTGTGTGTATCAATATTTCTCCCATTTTAAAAGTATTACTCTCCATAATTGGATTTCTCTTAAATCAAAGTACTTTTACTACATCTTAGTACTTCTGCTCAATCATAGTATTTCTGCTAAATCATAGTATTTTTGCCAAATCATGGTTTTTGTGCCAAATCATCAGAATCGTGTTTATTGGCCAAGTATATGTGCAGACAAATACAAGGAATTTGGTTCCGGTAGATGGTGGCTCTCGAGCACAGCAATGTAAATCTCACACACACACACACACACACACACACACACACACACACACACGTATCTATATATACATTACACATGCATACACATACATACACAAAGCTGTGTAAACCAACTATAAATAACTAATCTAAACGTATATACATAAAATACAGAAATGAAATGAGGTGGAATGAATACTACAGAATGTACATAAGGTGCAGTTGCAGTCTGGCAGTGGGAGCAGTGTGACAGTTCAACTGTTTAGAAGGGAGATGGTGAGGGGAAAGAAACTGTTCCTGTGTCGGGTGTCCTGGTCTGCAGGCTTCTGTACCGTCTGCCAGAGGGCAGCAGATCAAAAAGTCTGTGTCCAGGGTGTGAGGGGTCTGTGATGATTTTCCCTGCCGTTTCCTGAGAGGTACAGATCCTGGATGGAGGGCAGGGGGGCGCGATGATCCTTTCTGCTGCCCGTACAGTCCGCTGCAGTCTGCACCTGTCCTGTTTAGTGGCTGCACCATACCAGACTGTGATGGAGGAGCACAGGACAGACTCAATGACTGCAGTGTAGAGCTGGATCAGCAGCTCCTGTGGAAGACTGTACTTCCCAGTTGTCTCAGGAAGTACATCCTCTGCTGGGTCTTTTTGAGGATGGAGTTGATGTTGGTCTCCCACTTCAGGTCCGGGAGATGGTGGTACCCAGCAACTTGAAGATCTCCACAGTCGACACAGGGCTGTCTGATATGATGAGGGGGGGCAGAGTTGAGGGATGTCTCCTGAAGTCCACTGTCATCGCTACAGTTTTAAGAGTGTTCAGCTCCAGATTGTGCTGACTGCACCAGAGTACCAGCCGCTCAACTCATCATAACATTGTGTTATGTTATAGTATTACTACTAAGTGGAGAAATTTCTAAAATGTTACAGTATATGTGCTGATTACAGTTTTCTGTATAATAGAATTTTGGCAAATCTCCTCACACCAACAAAAGTCTGAAAACTGCATAGAAAGTCAATGGAGAGCTTGTTCAAAATCTCCACTGGATTTCTCTAATGAGAGGCATTTTCAAATCGTCATATCTCAACGCAGCAAATTTAAGACATGAGGCTTGTGCCAATATATCTTCAGACACTCCTGATGCTCACAATTCAAGAATTTCTTCTCACCTATTACCATTTGGCCATGAATTGGGTTTGTTTGAGGGTAGGAAATTCATCTCTCGCTCAGATTTCTTCAGATTTCAAACTCTGGAAATGAACCACTTTTTCTCTCGTCATATCTTTTTGATGGATTTCCACAGAGACCTGAAAATTTCCATAACTGTTCACCAAATCCTGCTGTCTCTTACGGTGAAAGAATGATATCGATACTCCAAATAGATTTAGAGTTAGAAAGCATTGTTTGAGGGCAAGTCAAGGCAGTTTTCGCTTTGCCTCTACTCAGTTATGGTGCATTAGAAGTCAAATATCTTCAATAATTCAGATTTTAATGATAAATTGTCAACTTTAAGATCCCCCATCTCTTCTGAACAAAACGGTGTAAGAATGACTGTTCTAGCCCCTACGGTTAGGAAATTATAGCCATTTGTTTGAGGGGAATCCTCACTATGAAAAATAGACAGCACAAATCCTGTCTCTGTGCTGCGTGTGTGTAAAAACAGGTGCACCTGTTTTGGCGGAAAAAGTATACAGCCTCTCTGATTGGTGGATTCAAATTCAGCAGCTCCCAGGCTATTTGGCTGCTGCTGCTGCTAGTGTGTGTGTTTGTGTGTGTGTGTGTGAGAGAGAGAGAGAAAGAGAGGGCGAGAGAGCGTTTTTATGGGAGCATCTTATTG
>NW_020327790.1:0-16156 GCF_001858045.2 Oreochromis niloticus | reverse complement strand
AATGCATGTAATAGCGAGAAACGCATTAACTTGTGAAATAAAGCGTTTTGCTAACACTTCATGAAGATAGCTCTAACTTTTGATAGAAGACTCAGACACACGTAATTATGGCTTTGCCTTATAGAATTCAGCACCCGTGCTGGGAAATAGGTTTTGCAGCTGTTTGAGCAAAGATTTTTCAAGTTATTCACAAAATAAAACCTATACTTTGTTTTGGGCGTGAACTCCATTCAAATGCATGTAATAGCGAGAACGCATTAATTTGGTGAAAAATCGTTGTGCTATAACGTCAAAACGGTACTCTAACTTTTGATAGAAGACTCAGACACACGCAATTATGGCTTTGCCTTATAGAATTCAGCATCCCCGTGGTGGGAAATAGGTTTTGCAGCTGTTTGAGCAAAGATTTTCAAGTTATTCACAAAATGAAAACCTATACTTTGTTTTGGGCGAGAACTCCATTCAAATGCATGTAATAGCGAGAAACGCATTAACTTGGTGAAATAAAGCGTTTTGCTTTAACTTCAAAAGAGAATTCTAACTTTTGATAGAAGACTCAGACACACGTAATTATGGCTTTGCCTTATAGAATTCAGCACCCCCGTGCTGGGAAATAGGTTTGCAGCTGTTTGAGCAAAGATTTTTCAGTTATTCACAAAATAAAACCTATACTTTGTTTTGGGCGGAACTCCATTCAAATGCATGTAATAGCGAGAAACGCATTAACTTGGTGAAATAAAGCGTTTTGCTACAACTTCATGAAGATAGCTCTAACTTTTGATAGAAGACTCAGACACACGTAATTATGGCTTTGCCTTATAGAATTCAGCACCCCCGTGCTGGGGAATAGGTTTTGCAGCATTTGAGCAAAGATTTTTCAAGTATTCACAAAATAAAACCTATCTTGTTTTGGGCGTGAACTCCATTCAAATGCATGCAATAGCGAGAACGCATTAATTTGGTGAAAAAATCGTTGTGCTATAACGTCAAAAACGGTATCTAACTTTTGACGAAGACTCAGACACACGCAATTATGGCTTTGCCTTATAGAATTCAGCATCCCGTCTGGGAATAGGTTTTGCAGCTGATTGAGCAAAGATGTTCAGTTATTCACAAATG
This sequence comes from Oreochromis niloticus, assembly GCF_001858045.2. NCBI lineage: Eukaryota > Metazoa > Chordata > Actinopteri > Cichliformes > Cichlidae > Oreochromis > Oreochromis niloticus. The sequence goes on along the minus strand of NW_020327790.1, from coordinate 15,037 downwards.
AAAACCTATACTTTGTTTGGGCGAGAACTCCATTCAAATGCATGTAATAGCGAGAAACGCATTAAGTTGGTGAAATAAAGCGTTTTTCTACAACTCAAAAAGAGAACTCTAACTTTTGATAGAAGAGTCAGACACACGCAATATGGCTTGCCTTATAGAATTCAGCATCCCGTGCTGGGGAAATAGGTTTGCAGCTGTTTGTGCAAAGTTTTTCAAGTTGTTCACAAATAAAACCTATACTTTGTTTGGCGAGAACTCCATTCAAATGCATGTAATAGCGAGAAACGCATTAAGTTGGTGAATAAAGCGTTTTTCTACAATTCAAAAAGAGAACCTAACTTTTGATAGAAGAGTCAGACACACGCATTATGCTTTGCCTTATAGAATTCAGCATCCCCGTGCTGGGGAAATAGGTTTTGCAGCTGTTTGAGCTAAGATTTTGCAAGTTATTCACAAAATAAAACCTATACTTTGTTTTGGGCGAGAACTCCATTCAAATGCATGTAATAGCGAGAAACGCATTAACTTGGTAAAATAAAGAGTTTTGCTACAACTTCAAAAAGAGAACTCTAACTTTTGTAGAAACTCAGACACATGCAATTATGGCTTTGCCTTATAGAATTCAGCATCCCCGTGCTGGGGAAATAGGTTTTGCAGTTGTTTGAGCTAAGATTTTCAAGTTATTCACAAAAAAAACCTATACTTTGTTTTGGGCGAGAACTCCATTCAAATGCATGTAATAGCGAGAAACGCATTAACTTGGTGAAATAAAGCGTTTTGCTACAACTTCATGAGATAGCTCTAACTTTTGATAGAAGACTCAGACACACGTAATTATGGCTTGCCTTATAGAATTCAGCACCCCCGTGCTGGGGAAATAGGTTTTGCAGCTGTTGAGCAAGATTTTTCAAGTTATTCACAAATAAAAACCTATACTTTGTTTTGGGCTTGAACTCCATTCAAATGCATGCAATAGCGAGAAACGCATTAATTTGGTTGAAAAAATCGTTGTGCTATAACGTCAAAAACGGTACTTCTAACTTTTGACGAAGACTCAGACACACGCAATTATGGCTTTGCCTTATAGAATTCAGCATCCCCGTGGTGGGGAAATAGGTTTTGCAGCTGTTTGAGCAAAGATTTCAAGTTATTCACAAAATGAAACCTATACTTTGTTTTGGCGAGAACTCCATTCAAATGCATGTAATAGCAAGAAACGCATTAACTTGGTGAAATAAAGCGTTTGCTTTAACTTCAAAAAGAGAATTCTAACTTTTGATAGAAGACTCAAACACACGTAATTATGGCTTTGCCTTATAGAATTCTGCATCGCCGTGCTGGGGAAATAGGTTTTGCAGCTGTTTGTGCAAAGTTTTTCAAGTTGTTCACAAAATAAAAACCTATACTTTGTTTTGGGCGAGAACTCCATTCAAATCATGTAATAGCGAGAAACGCATTAAGTTGGTGAAATAAAGCGTTTTGCTACAACTTCATGAAGATAGCTCTAACTTTTGACGAAGATCAGACACATGCAATTATGGCTTTGCCTATAGAATTCAGCATCCCATGTTCTGGGAAATAGGTTTGCAGTTGTTGAGCTAAGATTTTCAAGTTATTCACAAAATAAAACCTATACTTTGTTTTGGGCGAGAACTCCATTCAAATGCATGTAATAGCGAGAAACGCATTAACTTGGTGAAATAAAGCGTTTTGCTACACTTCATGAAGATAGCTCTAACTTTTGATAGAAGACTCAGACCACGTAATTATGGCTTTGCCTTATAGATTCAGCACCCCCGTGCTGGGGAAATAGGTTTTGCAGCTGTTTGAGCAAAGATTTTCAAGTTATTCACAAAATAAAACCTATACTTGTTTTGGGCGTGAACTCATTCAAATGCATGTAATAGCGAGAAACGCATTAATTTGGTGAAAAATCGTTGTGCTATAACGTCAAAAACGGTACTCTAACTTTTGATAGAAGACTCAGACACACGCAATTATGGCTTTGCCTTATAGAATTCAGCATCCCGTGGTGGGGAAATAGGTTTTGCAGCTGTTTGAGCAAAGATTTCAAGTTATTCACAAATGAAAACCTATACTTTGTTTGGGCGAGAAATCCATTCAAATGCATGTAATAGCCGAGAACGCATTAACTTGGTGAAATAAAGCTTTTGCTTTAACTTCAAAAAGAGAATTCTAACTTTTGATAGAAGACTCAGACACACGTAATTATGGCTTTGCCTTATAGAATTCAGCACCCCCGTGCTGGGGAAATAGGTTTTGCAGCTGTTTGAGCAAAGATTTTTCAAGTTATTCACAAAATAAAAACCTATACTTTGTTTTGGGCGAGAACTCCATTCAAATGCATGTAATAGCGAGAAACGCATTAACTTGGTGAAATAAAGCGTTTTGCTACAACTTCATGAAGATAGCTCTAACTTTTGATAGAAGACTCAGACACACGTATTATGGCTTTGCCTTATAGAATTCAGCACCCCCGTGCTGGGAAATAGGTTTTGCAGCATTTGAGCAAAGATTTTTCAAGTTATTCACAAAATAAAAACCTATACTTGTTTTGGGGCGTGAACTCCATTCAAATGCATGCAATAGCGAGAAACGCATTAATTTGGTGAAAAATCGTTGTGCTATAACGTCAAAAACGGTACTCTAACTTTTGACGAAGACTCAGACACACGCAATTATGGCTTTGCCTTATAGAATTCGCATCCCCGTGCTGGGGAATAGGTTTGCAGCTGATTGAGCAAAGATGTTCAAGTTATTCACAAAATGAAAACCTATACTTTGTTTTGGGCGAGAACTCCATTCAAATGCATGTATAGCGAGAAACGCATTAAGTTGGTGAATAAAGCGTTTTTCTACAACTTCAAAAAGAGAACTCTAACTTTGATAGAAGAGTCAGACACACGCAATTATGGCTTTGCCTTATAGAATTCTGCATCGCCGTGCTGGGGAAATAGGTTTTGCAGCTGTTTGTGCAAAGTTTTTCAAGTTGTTCACAAAATAAAAACCTATACTTTGTTTGGGCGAGAACTCCATTCAAATGCATGTAATAGCGAGAAACGCATTAAGTTGGTGAAATAAGCGTTTTTCTACAACTTCAAAAAGAGAACTCTAACTTTTGATAGAAGAGTCAGACACACGCAATTATGGCTTTGCCTTATAGAATTCAGCATCCCCGTGCTGGGGAAATAGGTTTTTGCAGCTGTTTGAGCTAAGATTTTTCAGTTATTCACAAAATAAAACCTATACTTTGTTTTGGGCGAGAACTCCATTCAAATGCATGTAATAGCGAGAAACGCATTAACTTGGTGAAATAAAGCGTTTTCTACAACTTCAAAAAGAGAACTCTAACTTTTTATAGAAGAGTCAGACACACGCAATTATGGCTTTGCCTTATAGAATTCAGCATCCCCGTGCTGGGAATAGGTTTTGCAGCTGTTTGAGCTAAGATTTGCAAGTTATTCACAAAATAAAAACCTATACTTTGTTTTGGGCGAGAACTGCATTCAAATGCATGTAATAGCGAGAAATGCATTAACTTGGTAAAATAAAGAGTTTTGCTACAACTTCAAAAGAGAACTCTAACTTTTGATAGAAGACTCAGACACACGCAATTTGGCTTCGCTTATAGAATTCAGCACCCCCGTGCTGGGAATAGGTTTGCAGCTGTTTGAGCAAAGATTTTCAAGTTATTCCAAATGAAAACCTATAATTTGTTTTGGGCGAGAACTCCATTCAATGCATGTAATAGCGAGAAACGCATTAACTTGGTGAAATAAAGCGTTTTGCTACAACTTCATGAAGATAGCTCTAACTTTTGACGAAGACTCAGACACATGCAATTATGGCTTGCCTTATAGATTCTGCATCCCCGTGCTGGGGAAATAGGTTTGCAGCTGTTTGAGCAAAGATTTTCAAGTTATTCACAAAATGAAAACCTATACTTTGTTTTGGGCGAGAACTCCATTCAATGCATGTAATAGCGAGAAACGCATTAACTTGGTGAAATAAAGCGTTTTGCTTTAACTTCAAAAAGAGAATTCTAACTTTTGATAGAAGACTCAAACAACGTAATTATGGCTTTGCCTTATAGAATTCTGCATCCCGTGCTGGGGAAATAGGTTTTGCAGCTGTTTGAGCTAAGATTTTGCAAGTTATTCACAAATAAAAACCTATACTTTGTTTTGGGCGAGAACGCCATTCAAATGCATGTAATAGCGAGAAATGCATTAACTTGGTAAAATAAAGAGTTTGCTACAACTTCAAAAAGAGAACTCTAACTTTGATAGAAGACTCAGACACACGCAATTTGGCTTTGCCTTATAGAATTCAGCACCCCCGTGCTGGGGAAATAGGTTTGCAGCTGTTTGAGCAAAGATTTTCAAGTTATTCACAAAATGAAAACCTATACTTGTTTTGGGCGAGAACTCCATTCAAATGCATGTAATAGCGAGAAACGCATTAAGTTGGTGAAATAAAGCGTTTGCTACAACTTCATGAAGATAGCTCTAACTTTTGACGAAGATCAGACAATGCAATTTGACTTTGCCTTATAGAATTCAGCATCCCACGTGCTGGGGAAATAGGTTTTGCAGCTGTTTGAGCAAAGTTTTTCAGTTGTTCACAAAATAACCTATACTTTGTTTTGGGCGAGAACTCCATTCAAATGCATGTAATAGCGAGAATGCATTACTTGGTAAAATAAGCGTTTTGCTACAACTTCATGAAGATAGCTCTAACTTTTGATAGAAGACTCAGACACACGTAATTATGGCTTTGCCTTATAGAATTCAGCACCCCCGTGCTGGGGAATAGGTTTTGCAGTTGTTTGAGCAAGATTTTTCAAGTTATTCACAAAATGAAACCTATACTTTGTTTTGGGCGAGAACTCCATTCAAATGCATGTAATAGCGAGAAACGCATTAATTGGTGAAAGAAAGCGTTTTGCTACAACTTCAAAAGAGAACTCTAACTTTTGATAGAAGACTCAGACACACGTAATTATGGCTTGCCTTATAGAGTTCAGCATCCCCGTGCTGGGGAAATAGGTTTGCAGCTGTTTGAGCAAAGATTTTCAAGTTATTCACAAATGAAAACCTATACTTTGTTTTGGCGAGAACTCCATTCAAATGCATGTAATAGCGAGAACGCATTAACTTGGTGAAATAAAGCGTTTTGCTTAACTTCATAAAGAGAGCTCTAACTTTTGGTAGAAGACTCAGACACACTCAATTTGGCTTTGCCTTATAGATTCAGCACCCCCGTGCTGGTGAAATAGGTTTTGCAGCTGTTTGAGGAAAGATTTTCAAGTTATTCACAAATGAAAACCTATACTTTGTTTTGGGCGAGAATCCATTCAAATGCATGTAATAGCGAGAAACGCATTAACTTGGTGAAATAAAGCGTTTGCTTTGACTTCATAAGAGAGCTCTAACTTTTTGTAGAAGACTCAGACACACGTAATTATGGCTTTGCTTATAGAATTCAGCACCCCGTGCTGGGGAAATAGGTTTTGCAGCTGATGAGCTAAGATTTTCAAGTTATTCACAAATGAAACCCATAATGTGTTTCAGGCGAGAAACGCACTGTCTCGCGAATAAGCGATTTTACCAGTCCATAAAGACAGCTGTAACTTTTGATAGGAGACTCGGACAGACATATTCAGGCTTGGCCTTATAGAATTCAGCATTTCCATGCTGGGGAATAGGTTTTGCAGCTGTTTGAGCTAAGATTTTCAAGTTATTCACAAAATGAAAACCCATATTTGTTTCAGGCGAGAAACGCACTGTCTCGCCGAATAGGCGATTTTCACCAAGTCCATAAGACAGCTGTAACTTTTGATAGGAGATCGGACACCATATTTCAGGCTTGGCCTTATAGAATTCAGCATTTCCATGCTGGGGAAATAGGTTTTGCAGCTGTTTGAGCTAAGATTTTCAAGTTATTCACAAAATGAAAACCCATAATGTGTTTCAGGCGAGAACGCACTGTCTCGCCGAAATAAGGCGATTTCACCAAGTCCATAAGACAGCCTGTAACTTTTGATAGGAGACTCGGACGACATATTTCAGGCTTGGCCTTATAGATTCAGCATTTCATGCTGGGGAAATAGGTTTTGAGCTGTTTGAGCTAAGATTTTCAAGTTATCCAAAATGAAACCCATATGTGTTTCAGGCGAGAAACGCACTGTCTCGCCGAAATAAGGCGATTTTCACCAAGTCCATAAGACAGCTGTAACTTTTGATAGGAGACTCGGACGCACATATTTCAGGCTTGGCCTTATAGAATTCAGCTTTCAATGCTGGGGAATAGGTTTTGCAGCTGTTTGGCTAGATTTTCAAGTTATTCACAAAATGAAACCATAATGTGTTTTCAGGCGAGAAACGCACTGTCTCGCGAAATAAGGCGTTTTCACCAAGTCCATAAAGACAGCTGTAACTTTTGATAGGAGACTCGGACACACATATTTCAGGCTTGGCCTTATAGATTCAGCATTTCCATGCTGGGGAAATAGGTTTTGCAGCTGTTTGAGCTAAGATTTCAAGTTATTCACAAATGAAACCCATAATGTGTTCAGGCGAGAACGCACTGTCTCGCCGAATAAGGCGATTTTCACCAAGTCCATAAAGACAGCTGTAACTTTTGATAGGAGACTCGGACACACATATTTCAGGCTTGGCCTTATAGATTCAGCATTTCCATGCTGGGGAAATAGGTTTTGCAGCTGTTTGATCTAAGATTTTCAAGTTATTCACAAAATGAAACCATAATGTGTTTCAGGCGACAAACGCACTGTCTCGCCGAAATTAAGGCGATTTTCACCAGTCCATAAGACAGCTGTAACTTTTGATAGGAGACTCGGACACACATATTTCAGGCTTGGCCTTATAGAATTCAGCATTTCCATGCTGGGGAAATAGGTTTTGCAGCTGTTTGAGCTAAGATTTTCAAGTTATTCACAAAATGAAAACCCATAATGTGTTTCAGGCGAGAAACGCACTGTCTCGCCGAAATAAGGCGATTTTCACCAAGTCCATAAAGACAGCTGTAACTTTTGATAGGAGACTCGGACACACATATTTCAGGCTTGGCCTTATAGAATTCAGCATTTCCATGCTGGGGAAATAGGTTTTGCAGCTGTTTGAGCTAAGATTTTCAAGTTATTCACAAAATGAAAACCCATAATGTGTTTCAGGCGAGAAACGCACTGTCTCGCCGAAATAAGGCGATTTTCACCAAGTCCATAAAGACAGCTGTAACTTTTGATAGGAGACTCGGACACACATATTTCAGGCTTGGCCTTATAGAATTCAGCATTTCCATGCTGGGGAAATAGGTTTTGCAGCTGTTTGAGCTAAGATTTTCAAGTTATTCACAAAATGAAAACCCATAATGTGTTTCAGGCGAGAAACGCACTGTCTCGCCGAAATAAGGCGATTTTCACCAAGTCCATAAAGACAGCTGTAACTTTTGATAGGAGACTCGGACACACATATTTCAGGCTTGGCCTTATAGAATTCAGCATTTCCATGCTGGGGAAATAGGTTTTGCAGCTGTTTGAGCTAAGATTTTCAAGTTATTCACAAAATGAAAACCCATAATGTGTTTCAGGCGAGAAACGCACTGTCTCGCCGAAATAAGGCGATTTTCACCAAGTCCATAAAGACAGCTGTAACTTTTGATAGGAGACTCGGACACACATATTTCAGGCTTGGCCTTATAGAATTCAGCATTTCCATGCTGGGGAAATAGGTTTTGCAGCTGTTTGAGCTAAGATTTTCAAGTTATTCACAAAATGAAAACCCATAATGTGTTTCAGGCGAGAAACGCACTGTCTCGCCGAAATAAGGCGATTTTCACCAAGTCCATAAAGACAGCTGTAACTTTTGATAGGAGACTCGGACACACATATTTCAGGCTTGGCCTTATAGAATTCAGCATTTCCATGCTGGGGAAATAGGTTTTGCAGCTGTTTGAGCTAAGATTTTCAAGTTATTCACAAAATGAAAACCCATAATGTGTTTCAGGCGAGAAACGCACTGTCTCGCCGAAATAAGGCGATTTTCACCAAGTCCATAAAGACAGCTGTAACTTTTGATAGGAGACTCGGACACACATATTTCAGGCTTGGCCTTATAGAATTCAGCATTTCCATGCTGGGGAAATAGGTTTTGCAGCTGTTTGAGCTAAGATTTTCAAGTTATTCACAAAATGAAAACCCATAATGTGTTTCAGGCGAGAAACGCACTGTCTCGCCGAAATAAGGCGATTTTCACCAAGTCCATAAAGACAGCTGTAACTTTTGATAGGAGACTCGGACACACATATTTCAGGCTTGGCCTTATAGAATTCAGCATTTCCATGCTGGGGAAATAGGTTTTGCAGCTGTTTGAGCTAAGATTTTCAAGTTATTCACAAAATGAAAACCCATAATGTGTTTCAGGCGAGAAACGCACTGTCTCGCCGAAATAAGGCGATTTTCACCAAGTCCATAAAGACAGCTGTAACTTTTGATAGGAGACTCGGACACACATATTTCAGGCTTGGCCTTATAGAATTCAGCATTTCCATGCTGGGGAAATAGGTTTTGCAGCTGTTTGAGCTAAGATTTTCAAGTTATTCACAAAATGAAAACCCATAATGTGTTTCAGGCGAGAAACGCACTGTCTCGCCGAAATAAGGCGATTTTCACCAAGTCCATAAAGACAGCTGTAACTTTTGATAGGAGACTCGGACACACATATTTCAGGCTTGGCCTTATAGAATTCAGCATTTCCATGCTGGGGAAATAGGTTTTGCAGCTGTTTGAGCTAAGATTTTCAAGTTATTCACAAAATGAAAACCCATAATGTGTTTCAGGCGAGAAACGCACTGTCTCGCCGAAATAAGGCGATTTTCACCAAGTCCATAAAGACAGCTGTAACTTTTGATAGGAGACTCGGACACACATATTTCAGGCTTGGCCTTATAGAATTCAGCATTTCCATGCTGGGGAAATAGGTTTTGCAGCTGTTTGAGCTAAGATTTTCAAGTTATTCACAAAATGAAAACCCATAATGTGTTTCAGGCGAGAAACGCACTGTCTCGCCGAAATAAGGCGATTTTCACCAAGTCCATAAAGACAGCTGTAACTTTTGATAGGAGACTCGGACACACATATTTCAGGCTTGGCCTTATAGAATTCAGCATTTCCATGCTGGGGAAATAGGTTTTGCAGCTGTTTGAGCTAAGATTTTCAAGTTATTCACAAAATGAAAACCCATAATGTGTTTCAGGCGAGAAACGCACTGTCTCGCCGAAATAAGGCGATTTTCACCAAGTCCATAAAGACAGCTGTAACTTTTGATAGGAGACTCGGACACACATATTTCAGGCTTGGCCTTATAGAATTCAGCATTTCCATGCTGGGGAAATAGGTTTTGCAGCTGTTTGAGCTAAGATTTTCAAGTTATTCACAAAATGAAAACCCATAATGTGTTTCAGGCGAGAAACGCACTGTCTCGCCGAAATAAGGCGATTTTCACCAAGTCCATAAAGACAGCTGTAACTTTTGATAGGAGACTCGGACACACATATTTCAGGCTTGGCCTTATAGAATTCAGCATTTCCATGCTGGGGAAATAGGTTTTGCAGCTGTTTGAGCTAAGATTTTCAAGTTATTCACAAAATGAAAACCCATAATGTGTTTCAGGCGAGAAACGCACTGTCTCGCCGAAATAAGGCGATTTTCACCAAGTCCATAAAGACAGCTGTAACTTTTGATAGGAGACTCGGACACACATATTTCAGGCTTGGCCTTATAGAATTCAGCATTTCCATGCTGGGGAAATAGGTTTTGCAGCTGTTTGAGCTAAGATTTTCAAGTTATTCACAAAATGAAAACCCATAATGTGTTTCAGGCGAGAAACGCACTGTCTCGCCGAAATAAGGCGATTTTCACCAAGTCCATAAAGACAGCTGTAACTTTTGATAGGAGACTCGGACACACATATTTCAGGCTTGGCCTTATAGAATTCAGCATTTCCATGCTGGGGAAATAGGTTTTGCAGCTGTTTGAGCTAAGATTTTCAAGTTATTCACAAAATGAAAACCCATAATGTGTTTCAGGCGAGAAACGCACTGTCTCGCCGAAATAAGGCGATTTTCACCAAGTCCATAAAGACAGCTGTAACTTTTGATAGGAGACTCGGACACACATATTTCAGGCTTGGCCTTATAGAATTCAGCATTTCCATGCTGGGGAAATAGGTTTGCAGCTGTTTGAGCTAAGATTTTCAAGTTATTCACAAAATGAAAACCCATAATGTGTTTCAGGCGAGAAACGCACTGTCTCGCCGAAATAAGGCGATTTTCACCAAGTCCATAAAGACAGCTGTAACTTTTGATAGGAGACTCGGACACACATATTTCAGGCTTGGCCTTATAGAATTCAGCATTTCCATGCTGGGGAAATAGGTTTTGCAGCTGTTTGAGCTAAGATTTTCAAGTTATTCACAAAATGAAAACCCATAATGTGTTTCAGGCGAGAAACGCACTGTCTCGCCGAAATAAGGCGATTTTCACCAAGTCCATAAAGACAGCTGTAACTTTTGATAGGAGACTCGGACACACATATTTCAGGCTTGGCCTTATAGAATTCAGCATTTCCATGCTGGGGAAATAGGTTTTGCAGCTGTTTGAGCTAAGATTTTCAAGTTATTCACAAAATGAAAACCCATAATGTGTTTCAGGCGAGAAACGCACTGTCTCGCCGAAATAAGGCGATTTTCACCAAGTCCATAAAGACAGCTGTAACTTTTGATAGGAGACTCGGACACACATATTTCAGGCTTGGCCTTATAGAATTCAGCATTTCCATGCTGGGGAAATAGGTTTTGCAGCTGTTTGAGCTAAGATTTTCAAGTTATTCACAAAATGAAAACCCATAATGTGTTTCAGGCGAGAAACGCACTGTCTCGCCGAAATAAGGCGATTTTCACCAAGTCCATAAAGACAGCTGTAACTTTTGATAGGAGACTCGGACACACATATTTCAGGCTTGGCCTTATAGAATTCAGCATTTCCATGCTGGGGAAATAGGTTTTGCAGCTGTTTGAGCTAAGATTTTCAAGTTATTCACAAAATGAAAACCCATAATGTGTTTCAGGCGAGAAACGCACTGTCTCGCCGAAATAAGGCGATTTTCACCAAGTCCATAAAGACAGCTGTAACTTTTGATAGGAGACTCGGACACACATATTTCAGGCTTGGCCTTATAGAATTCAGCATTTCCATGCTGGGGAAATAGGTTTTGCAGCTGTTTGAGCTAAGATTTTCAAGTTATTCACAAAATGAAAACCCATAATGTGTTTCAGGCGAGAAACGCACTGTCTCGCCGAAATAAGGCGATTTTCACCAAGTCCATAAAGACAGCTGTAACTTTTGATAGGAGACTCGGACACACATATTTCAGGCTTGGCCTTATAGAATTCAGCATTTCCATGCTGGGAAATAGGTTTTGCAGCTGTTTGAGCTAAGATTTTCAAGTTATTCACAAAATGAAAACCCATAATGTGTTTCAGGCGAGAAACGCACTGTCTCGCCGAAATAAGGCGATTTTCACCAAGTCCATAAAGACAGCTGTAACTTTTGATAGGAGACTCGGACACACATATTTCAGGCTTGGCCTTATAGAATTCAGCATTTCCATGCTGGGGAAATAGGTTTTGCAGCTGTTTGAGCTAAGATTTTCAAGTTATTCACAAAATGAAAACCCATAATGTGTTTCAGGCGAGAAACGCACTGTCTCGCCGAAATAAGGCGATTTTCACCAAGTCCATAAAGACAGCTGTAACTTTTGATAGGAGACTCGGACACACATATTTCAGGCTTGGCCTTATAGAATTCAGCATTTCCATGCTGGGGAAATAGGTTTTGCAGCTGTTTGAGCTAAGATTTTCAAGTTATTCACAAAATGAAAACCCATAATGTGTTTCAGGCGAGAAACGCACTGTCTCGCCGAAATAAGGCGATTTTCACCAAGTCCATAAAGACAGCTGTAACTTTTGATAGGAGACTCGGACACACATATTTCAGGCTTGGCCTTATAGAATTCAGCATTTCCATGCTGGGGAAATAGGTTTTGCAGCTGTTTGAGCTAAGATTTTCAAGTTATTCACAAAATGAAAACCCATAATGTGTTTCAGGCGAGAAACGCACTGTCTCGCCGAAATAAGGCGATTTTCACCAAGTCCATAAAGACAGCTGTAACTTTTGATAGGAGACTCGGACACACATATTTCAGGCTTGGCCTTATAGAATTCAGCATTTCCATGCTGGGGAAATAGGTTTTGCAGCTGTTTGAGCTAAGATTTTCAAGTTATTCACAAAATGAAAACCCATAATGTGTTTCAGGCGAGAAACGCACTGTCTCGCCGAAATAAGGCGATTTTCACCAAGTCCATAAAGACAGCTGTAACTTTTGATAGGAGACTCGGACACACATATTTCAGGCTTGGCCTTATAGAATTCAGCATTTCCATGCTGGGAAATAGGTTTTGCAGCTGTTTGAGCTAAGATTTTCAAGTTATTCACAAAATGAAAACCCATAATGTGTTTCAGGCGAGAAACGCACTGTCTCGCCGAAATAAGGCGATTTTCACCAAGTCCATAAAGACAGCTGTAACTTTTGATAGGAGACTCGGACACACATATTTCAGGCTTGGCCTTATAGAATTCAGCATTTCCATGCTGGGGAAATAGGTTTTGCAGCTGTTTGAGCTAAGATTTTCAAGTTATTCACAAAATGAAAACCCATAATGTGTTTCAGGCGAGAAACGCACTGTCTCGCCGAAATAAGGCGATTTTCACCAAGTCCATAAAGACAGCTGTAACTTTTGATAGGAGACTCGGACCACATATTTCAGGCTTGGCCTTATAGAATTCAGCATTTCCATGCTGGGGAAATAGGTTTTGCAGCTGTTTGAGCTAAGATTTTCAAGTTATTCACAAAATGAAAACCCATAATGTGTTTCAGGCGAGAAACGCACTGTCTCGCCGAAATAAGGCGATTTTCACCAAGTCCATAAAGACAGCTGTAACTTTTGATAGGAGACTCGGACACACATATTTCAGGCTTGGCCTTATAGAATTCAGCATTTCCATGCTGGGGAAATAGGTTTTGCAGCTGTTTGAGCTAAGATTTTCAAGTTATTCACAAAATGAAAACCCATAATGTGTTTCAGGCGAGAAACGCACTGTCTCGCCGAAATAAGGCGATTTTCACCAAGTCCATAAAGACAGCTGTAACTTTTGATAGGAGACTCGGACACACATATTTCAGGCTTGGCCTTATAGAATTCAGCATTTCCATGCTGGGGAAATAGGTTTTGCAGCTGTTTGAGCTAAGATTTTCAAGTTATTCACAAAATGAAAACCCATAATGTGTTTCAGGCGAGAAACGCACTGTCTCGCCGAAATAAGGCGATTTTCACCAAGTCCATAAAGACAGCTGTAACTTTTGATAGGAGACTCGGACACACATATTTCAGGCTTGGCCTTATAGAATTCAGCATTTCCATGCTGGGGAAATAGGTTTTGCAGCTGTTTGAGCTAAGATTTTCAAGTTATTCACAAAATGAAAACCCATAATGTGTTTCAGGCGAGAAACGCACTGTCTCGCCGAAATAAGGCGATTTTCACCAAGTCCATAAAGACAGCTGTAACTTTTGATAGGAGACTCGGACACACATATTTCAGGCTTGGCCTTATAGAATTCAGCATTTCCATGCTGGGGAAATAGGTTTTGCAGCTGTTTGAGCTAAGATTTTCAAGTTATTCACAAAATGAAAACCCATAATGTGTTTCAGGCGAGAAACGCACTGTCTCGCCGAAATAAGGCGATTTTCACCAAGTCCATAAAGACAGCTGTAACTTTTGATAGGAGACTCGGACACACATATTTCAGGCTTGGCCTTATAGAATTCAGCATTTCCATGCTGGGGAAATAGGTTTTGCAGCTGTTTGAGCTAAGATTTTCAAGTTATTCACAAAATGAAAACCCATAATGTGTTTCAGGCGAGAAACGCACTGTCTCGCCGAAATAAGGCGATTTTCACCAAGTCCATAAAGACAGCTGTAACTTTTGATAGGAGACTCGGACACACATATTTCAGGCTTGGCCTTATAGAATTCAGCATTTCCATGCTGGGAAATAGGTTTTGCAGCTGTTTGAGCTAAGATTTTCAAGTTATTCACAAAATGAAAACCCATAATGTGTTTCAGGCGAGAAACGCACTGTCTCGCCGAAATAAGGCGATTTTCACCAAGTCCATAAAGACAGCTGTAACTTTGATAGGAGACTCGGACACACATATTTCAGGCTTGGCCTTATAGAATTCAGCATTTCCATGCTGGGGAAATAGGTTTTGCAGCTGTTTGAGCTAAGATTTTCAAGTTATTCACAAAATGAAAACCCATAATGTGTTTCAGGCGAGAAACGCACTGTCTCGCCGAAATAAGGCGATTTTCACCAAGTCCATAAAGACAGCTGTAACTTTTGATAGGAGACTCGGACACACATATTTCAGGCTTGGCCTTATAGAATTCAGCATTTCCATGCTGGGGAAATAGGTTTTGCAGCTGTTTGAGCTAAGATTTTCAAGTTATTCACAAAATGAAAACCCATAATGTGTTTCAGGCGAGAAACGCACTGTCTCGCCGAAATAAGGCGATTTTCACCAAGTCCATAAAGACAGCTGTAACTTTTGATAGGAGACTCGGACACACATATTTCAGGCTTGGCCTTATAGAATTCAGCATTTCCATGCTGGGAAATAGGTTTTGCAGCTGTTTGAGCTAAGATTTTCAAGTTATTCACAAAATGAAAACCCATAATGTGTTTCAGGCGAGAAACGCACTGTCTCGCCGAAATAAGGCGATTTTCACCAAGTCCATAAAGACAGCTGTAACTTTTGATAGGAGACTCGGACACACATATTTCAGGCTTGGCCTTATAGAATTCAGCATTTCCATGCTG
>NW_020327789.1:10000-11203 GCF_001858045.2 Oreochromis niloticus | reverse complement strand
CAGCCAGCCAATCATATCTGAGGTCTGCCCTTTCTTCTCTCGTCATATCTCAGCGACAGATGTACAAAGAGCAATGCAAATCACAGTCAAAGTACACGAAAGTACGCTGATTCACCCAGTACAAGAATTATGCTTCTAGTCCACCTAGTTTTTGAGTTACACGACATTTTGTAACTCCAAAAAACAGCGTTTTTCGCATCTCACCGCAATCTGATTCTGACTGCTCATCACCCTGTTTTCCAGGCGTTCGCTCTCTTTCCCAGTGGCGCAGTTTGTAATGACACAGGTCTGCAACCCAAAGGTCGTGGGTTCAATTACACCTTGGGCAACATGTTTTTTTTCCCTACAAATTAATACACTATCACAGACCACTAATTCATATTCATCATTTATTACAATTCTGCAAACTTTTATGATTTTAGCAGCTTTTCTAATATGGACCTCAGATTCTTGTTAACACTCCATGGCACAAATACTGTTCCCTTTAGGCTCTGTGTATGTGTGTGTGCATCAATATTTCTCCCATTTTAAAGTATTACTCCTCCATAATTCTATTTCTGTTAATCAAAGTACTTTTACTACATCTTAGTACTTCTGCTCAATCATAGTATTTCTGCTAAATCATAGTATTTTGCCAAATTATGGTTTTTGTGCCAAATCATAACATTTGTTTTATGTTACAGTATTACTACTAAGTGGAGGAATTTCTGTCATGTTACAGTATATGTGCTGATTATAGTATTTCTGCTAAATCATAGTATTTCTGCTATATTACATTTTTCTTTCTAAATATAGCATTTCTGCTATATAATTGTATTACTGCTTTGTTATAATATTTGTGCTAAACCAGAGTATTTCTGCTGAAACATAGTATTTCTGCGGATTGATAGTATTTCTGTCAAATTACAATATTTGTGCTAAAACATAGTATTTTTTTTTTTAAATTTCAATATTAATAGTAAATTACAGTATCTCTGGTAAATCGCAGCATTTCTGCAATGTTGTACTGTTTTTCTAAATCATAGTATTTCTGTAATGTTTAAGAATGTTTGGCTAAATATATTCTTTCTGTTATCTTATACTATTTCTCCTAAATTCTTGTATTTTTGAGAAGTTATCGTGTTTCTGGTAAGTTACAATATTCTGTTAAGTTCTGCTATGCTATTGTATTTCTGCCAAGTATTATGTTTCCTCTAAGATATT
>NW_020327789.1:0-5000 GCF_001858045.2 Oreochromis niloticus | reverse complement strand
TGTTCTGCTCTTTCTGCTAATTCCTGCTATGACTTTTGGTGTTTATTACTATTATACTTTTTAAAATATTACACTTTTTTCCTTTAATTTGTCCCATTGAAATGAATGGGAAACTTCCACAATTCTGCTAAAACTTGCTTGTTTTTGAAACTTAACTACTTTGTCATACTTTCACCTAGAAACTCCATTCAAACTTTAAAATATTCTCAGATTATTGGGCTATTCCTGTGTGATTCAGCTTTTTCAGATCTTCTACCGTTTTAATTGTATACCTCTTTAAGTTTTCAGTTGCAAAATTGTGATTTTTCAGAAAATACATGTGTTGCTATGGTTGCTATGCAATTAACTCAGAGTGAGTGCTGGTCCGTTCTGAATTTTCTCTTCATGTCTGAACAACTTCTTGCAACTCGCTCAATTTCCTCTCAACCCCCACAAATTATACATTAAAACATAGGTATTTTTGCTGGCTTTCAGAAAATGTCACTATCATTGTTGTGGGAGTTACAGAATTTTGGCAAATCTCCTGAGAGCAACACAAAGTCTGACAACTCTCCACAGAAAGTCAATGAAGAGTTTGTTCAAAATCACCGCTGGATTTCTCTAATGAGAGGCATTTTCGAATCGTCATATCTCCTTAACGAAACAAAGTTGAGACATGACGCTTGTGCCAATATATCTTCAGACACTCCTGATGCTCACAATTCAAGAATTTTTTTCTCACCTATTACCATTTGGCCATGAATTACATTTGTTTGAGCGTAGGAAATTCGTGCCTTGCTCAGATCTCTTCAGATTTCAAACTCTGGAAATGAGGCACTTTTTTCTCTCGTCAGATCTTTTTGATGGATTTCCACAGAGATCTGAAAATTCCCATGACTGTTCACCAAAGCCTGCTGTTTCTTACGGTGAAAGAATGATTTTGATGCTCCATATAGATTTAGAGTTACAAAACGTTGTTTGAGGGGAAGTCAAGGCAGTTTTGCTTCGCCTCTACTCAGTTACAGTGTATTACAAGTCATATATCTTCAATAATTTATATTTTATCTCTGAATTAAGAAGACCTGCAGATTCCCCCATCTCTTCTGAACAAAACGGTGTCAGAACGACCATTCTAGCCCCTACGGTTAGGAAATTATGGCCATTTGTTCGAGGGGAATCCTGAATGTGAGAAATACACTGCAGAAAACTTATACCTCTCTGTGTGTCTGTGTGTGTAAGTGCTGATTACAGCAGGTGCAGCTAATTTAACTGACCTAGATATACCAAGCACAGACTCTTAACAGCCACTGTTCCCTTTAGGCTCTGTGTATGTGTTTGTTTGTGTGTCTGTATCAATATTTCTCCCATGTTAAAGTATTACTCCTCCATAATAGTATTTCTGTTGAATCAAAGTGGAGCAGTTTTTACAGTCATCTTACTGTTGAGCCATAAATTACGTTTGTTTGAGGGGTGGAAATCTGTCCTCCTCTCACTTTTCAAACTCTGAAAATGAAGCCGTTTCTTCTCTCGTCATATCTCTGCGACGGAGGTACCTAGAGCTATGAAAATCGCAGTCAAAGTACACCAAAGTCCGCTGATTCACCCAGTAGAAGAATGATGCTTCTATTCCACCTAGTTTTTGAGTTACACGACATATTGTAACTCCAAAAATCGGCGTTTTACGCCTCTCACCGCGATCTAAGTCTGACAGTACATCTTCCCATTTTCCAAGCCACTGCTCTGTTTCCCAGTGGCGCAGTTGGTGATGACACTGCTCGGCAGCCCAAAGATCACGGGTTCAATTCCACCTTGGTTTTAGCTCAGTGAGATGAGCAGCCGTTCTCAGACTGGGAGGCCCGGGTTCAAATCCCGCTTATGCCAACAATTTTTTTTCAGTTCACAGTTAAACTTTTTTAACTCTTTTCAAGACAAATTTAAGCATCTTCACCCCCTTTCAGCAAAATTTTCAGTTTTTTCTGCTGTTTTCAGAAAAAAACTCTTTTCAGCAGAAATTCTGCTCATTCACCTCTTTTCAGCGCAACATTCTGCTTCTTTCCTTTTCAGCAGAAATTCTGCTCATTCACCTCTTTTCAGCGCAACATTCTGCTTCTTTCCTTCTTTTCTGCAGAAATTCTGCTCATTGACCTCTTCTCATCAGAATTTTCACAATTTTCACCTCTTTTCAGCCCAAATTCTGCTTATTCACCTCTTCTGCAAAATTTTCAGCCTTTTCACCTCTTATCAGCACAAATCTCAGCTGTTTTCAGAAAAAACCTCTTTTGAGCAGAAATTCTGCTGATTCATGTCTTTTCAGCGCAACTTTCTGCTTCTTTACCTCTTTTCAGCAGAAATTCTGCTGATTCACCTCTTTTCTGCAGAAGTTTGAGCAGCTTCTGCTCATTTCAGCAGAATTATGAGTCTCTCCACCTATTCGTTATAAAAGTGAGTTTGGCTCAGTGAGATGAGTGGCCGCTTTGAAACCAGGAGGGCCAGGTTCGAATCCTGCTCACGGCAACATTTTTTTTTCAGCACAAATCCCAGCTTTTCAGCTATTTTCAGCAAAAACATCTTTTCAGCAGAATTCTGCTGAAAATTCTGCTTATTCACCTCTTCTGCAAAATTTTCAGCCTTTTCACCTCTTATTAGCACAAATCTCAGCTGTTTTCAGAAAAAACACTTTTGAGCAGAAATTCTGCTGATTCATCTCTTTTCAGTGCAACTTTCTGCTTCTTTACCTCTTTTCAGCAGAAATTCTGCTGATTCACCTCTTTTCTGTAAAATTTTCAGCCTTTTCTCCTCTTATCAGCACAATTCTCAGCAGCTTCTGCTCATTTCAGCAAAAGTGTCAGTCTCTCCACCTCTCCATTGGGAGAAAGAGTTTGGCTCAGTGAGCTGAGTAGCTGCCTTGAGACCAGGAGTGCTGGGTTCGAATCCTGCTCATGGCAACATTGGGGGGTTTCTTTTCACCACTTTTTTTAGCAAAATTTCGCCGTCTTTACCCCTTTGCAGTAGAATTTTTTGCTTTTCACCACTTTTAAGCAAAAATCTCTCCTTCTTCACTTGTTTTCAGCAGAATTTTCAGTTTCTTCACCACCATACAACTTTTTGCAACTTTTCATCTTTTTCATCTTTTCAGCAGACAGCTTCAGCGTTAAGGCATCCACACAGCATTTTCGCAGGAAATGCAAATTTTTCTAGTTATTATTATTCTCCATCTTCCGCCTAAATTTCGGCACGTATCACGCCCCGCAGTTTTGAGAAAAGCTTCATATATGTTACCTCATTTTGTGCGGCCGGATCTGGAATGGTGTGCTATGACTTTTGGTGTTTATGAATTTTATAGTTTTTTAAATATTAATATTTTAGTGAAAATTTTCCCGCGCTCCTCTGCCGAACAGTTTTGACATTAGGGTTACATATGTTAGATCATTTTGTGCGGCTGGAGCTGGACTATTATGTCATGACTTTTGGTGTTTATAACTTTTATAGTTTTTGAAATATTTAGATTTTAGTGCAAATTTAGGCCATTTTCTAGGCTCCTGAGAAAGATTCTGCTTTTGGCACCATAGAAACAGACTTCATTTGTGGTGTGTTGGCTCTCTCTAGTGGTATACCGGGAGTAGTACGGCCTAAAGAGTGCCATGCTTGGTGAAAACTACATATCCCACAATTCATAGCATGCCTCTACCGAGTCAAACAATGGCGGACACCACTTCGTTTTATATGTCTTTTATTCGTGTTTCTAGGTCACAAAATACACTTTTAAGATATTTTCAGGCGAGAATGTAGGTGTGTAAACTTCAAATATCTGCTCGTTTATCAAGACATCCCATATTAGCGACAATTCTCTTAAGTGTTGCTGATAGCCGGCTAGCTAGCTAGCTAGCTAGCGCCCCTTCGTGAAAACCACCCAGGCTTGGCTGATAGTGAGATGGCTAAAATTTGTTTAATCGCCCGATCGCTCGGCAAGGGTCTGTGTCTTAGCTGGACTTATTTTTCGTTTATATGGGCCGATGATGCTGGTCGATGTGGAAAAAATAACTGAGTTGTTTGGTGGTGGAGCTACAACAGAGGGCAGCTATCCACCGGTGTGTGACAGAAAGGACATGCCGCGAACGAGACATACAAGGCGGTGAGGCTACCGCCGATCGACCGGTGTTTGCTAACGTGGAGGTCAATCGTGGATCAGGGAAAGCGAAGGCAGGAGCGTGAGGTGAACTGAATTTCAGGTAAGAAGTTATGACCTGCACTCTATTTGGGTCAGATATAAACCGAGTTTAGGTGTAGTTTATTTAGCAACAGTTCTCTTACGTGTTGCTGATAGCTGGCTGGCTACCTAGCTAGCGCCGCTAGCTTAGCTAGCTAGCGCGGCTAGCGACCCTTCGTGAAAAACCACCCAGGCTTGGCTGATAGTGAGGTGGCTAAAATTTGTTTAATCGCCCGATCGCTCGGCAAGGGTCTGTGTCTTAGCTGGACTTATTTTTCGTTTATATGGGCTGATGATGCTGGTCGATGTGGAAAAATAACTGAGTTGTTTGGTGGTGGAGCTACAACAGAGGGCAGCTATCCACCGGTGTGTGACAGAAAGGACATGCGCGAACGAGACATACAAGGCGGTGAGGCTACCGCCGATCGACCGGTGTTTGCTAACGCGGAGGTCAATCGTGGATCAGGGAAAGCGAAGGCAGGAGCGTGAGGTGAACTGAATTTCAGGTAAGAAGTTATGACCTGCACTCTATTTGGGTCAGATATAAACCGAGTTTAGTGTAGTTTATTTAGCAACAGTTCTCTTACGTGTTGCTGATAGCCGGCTGGCTAGCTAGCTAGCGCCGCTAGCTTAGCTAGCTAGCGCGCTAGCGACCCTTCGTGAAAAACCACCCAGGCTTGGCTGATAGTGAGGTGGCTAAAATTTGTTTAATCGCCCGATCGCTCGGCAAGGGTCTGTGTCTTAGCTGGACTTATTTTTCATTTATATGGGCTGATGATGCTGGTCGATGTGGAAAAAATAACTGAGTTGTTTG
>NW_020327788.1:0-18588 GCF_001858045.2 Oreochromis niloticus | reverse complement strand
AATTTTGCATAAATACTATGATTTGGGATAAATACTATGATTTGGCAGATATACTGTGTTCAGCAAATATGCTATAACATAACAGACATTCCTCCACTTAGTAGTAATACTATAACATAAAATAAATATTATGGTTTTGCCCCAAAACCATGATTTGGCACAAACACCATGAATTTTCAAAAATACTATGATTTAGCAGAAATACTATGATTGAGCAGAAGTACTAAGATGTAGTAGAAGTACTTTGATGTAGCACAAATACTATTATGGAGGAGTAATACTTTAACATGGGAGAATTATTGAGACACACACACACATACACAGAGAGCAAAGTGTACAGGGGCTGTTAAGAGTCTGGGCTTGGTATATCTAGGTCAGCTAAATTGGCTGCACCTGCTGTAATCAGCCCTTACACACACACAGACACAGAGAGAGCTATGGGTTTTCTTCAGTGTATTTCTCACATTCAGGATTCCCCTTGAACAAATGGCCATAATTTCCTAACCGTAGGAGCTAGAACGGTCATTCTGACACCGTTTTGTTCAGAAGAGATGGGGGAATCTGCAGGTCTTCATAATTCAGAGATAAAATATAAATTATTGAAGATATATGACTTGTAATACACTGTAACTGAGTAGAGCCGAAGCAAAACTGCCTTGACTTGCCCTCAAACAACGTTTTGTAACTCTGAATCTTTATGGAGCATCAAAATCATTCTTTCACCGTAAGAAACAGCAGGCTTTGGTGAACAGTCATGGAAATTTTCAGGTCTCTGTGGAAATCCATCAAAAAGATCTGACGAGAGAAAAAAGTGCCTCATTTCCAGAGTCTGAAATCTGAAGAAATCTGAGCGAGGGACAAATTTCCTATCCTCAAACAAGTATAATTCATGGCCAAACGGTAATAGCTGAGAAAAAACTTCTTGAATTGTGAGCATCGGGAGTGTCTGAAGATATATTGGCACAAGCCTCATGTCTCAACTTTGTTTCGTTAAGGAGATATGACGATTTGAAAATGCTTCTCCTTAGAGAAATCCAGCGCTGATTTTGAAGAAACTCTCCATTGAGTTTCTATGGAGAGTTTTCAGACTTTGTGTTATTCTGAGGAGATTTGCAAAAAATCTATAAGTCCCACAAGAATGATAGTGACATTTTCTGAAAGCCAGCAAAAATACCTACGTTTTGATGTATAATTTGTGGGAGTTGAGTGGAAATTGAGCGAGTAGCAAGAAGTTGTTCAGACATGAAGAGAAAATTCAGAATGGACAAGTGTACACTCTGAGTTAATTGCATAGCAACCATAACAACGCATGTATTTTCTGAAAAATCACAATTTTGCAACTCAAAACTTGAAGAGGTATAAGATTAAAACGGTAGAAGATCTGAAAAAGCTGAATCAGACAGGAATAGCCCAATAATCTGAGAACATTTTAAAGTTTGAATGGAGTTTCTAGGTGAAAGTATGACAAAGTAGTTAAGTTTCAAAAACAAGCAAGTTTTAGCAGAATTGTGGAAGTTTTCCATTCATTTCAATGGGACAAATTAAAGGAAAAAAGTGTAATATTTTAAAAAGTATAACAGTAATAAACACCAAAAGTCATTGCCGGAAAGAGCAGAAAGAGCAGAACAGTATAGAGTTTGAACTGAGAAAATCGGCTGAAAACTGAGGAAGTAGTTAAGTGCCAAAAAGTGTACGGAAGCAACTAGAAGAATAATAATAACTAGAAAAATTTGCATTTCCTGCGAAAATGCTGTGTGGATGCCTTAACGCCGAAGTTGCCTGCTGAAAAAGCTGAAAAAGTTGAAAACTTGCAAAAAGTTATATGGCGGTGAAGAAACTGAAAATTCTGCTGAAAACAGCTGAAGAAGCAGAAAATGTTTGCTGAAAAGTGGTGAAAAGCCAAAAACTTCTACTGAAAGGGGTAAAGACCGAGAAATTTTTGCTGAAAAAAAACATTGCCCTAAGCAGGATTCGAACTTGGCCCTCCCGGTCCTAAGGCAGCAACTCATCTCACTGAGCCAAAGTCATTCTGACAAAGAAGAGGGGGAGAGACTGACAATTCTGCTAAAATGAGCAGAAGCTGCTGAGAATTGTGCTAAGAGGTGAAAAGGCTGAAAATTTTGCAGAAAAGAGGTGAATCAGCAGAATTTCAGCTGAAAAGAGGTAAAGAAGCAGAAAGTTGCGCTGAAAAGAGATGAATCAGCAGAATTTCTGCTCAAAAGAGTTTTTTCTGAAAACAGCTGAAATTTGTGCTGATAAGAGGTGAAAAGGCTGAAAATTTTGCAGAAGAGGTGAATAAGCAGAAATTGGGCTGAAAAGGGGTGAAAATTCTACTGAAAAGAGTTCAATCAGCAGCATTTCTGCTGAAAAGAGTTCTGCAGAACTCTTTTCAGAATTCTGCTGAAAAGATGTTTTTGCTGAAAACAGCTGAAAAAGCTGGGATTTGTGCTGAAAAGTGGTGAAAAAACTGAAAATTGTGCTGAAAAGGGGTGAAAAAGCTTAAATTTGTGTTGAAAAGAGTTAAAAAAGTTTAACTGTTAACTGAAAGAAATGTTGCCATAAGCGGGATTTGAACCCGGGCCTCCCAGTCTGAGAACGGATGCTCATCTCACTGAGCTAAAACACAGGTCAACCCAGCAATGAAAATCAGTGAGGCCACTGATAATATGGCAGAAATGGGCAAAAAATATTGCAAAAAAAATTCAATATCTCAAAAAGTATAGAAGTTATGAGCACCAAAAGTCATTGCCGGAAAGAGCAGAAAGAGCAGAATTTTTTAAAGTTTGAATGGCGAAAATCGGCTGAAAACTGAAGGAGTAGTTAAGTGCCAAAAAGTGTACGGAAGCAACTAGAAGAATAATAATAATAAAGAATAAAGAGAAACAGGAAAACAATAGTGTGGAAGCCCTTTAAGGGCATCCACACAATAAAGAATAAAGAGAAACAGGAACTCAATAGTGTGGAAGCCCTTTAAGGGCATCCACACAACTAGAAAAATTTGCATTTCCTGCGAAAATGCTGTGTGGATGCCTTAACGCTGAAGCTGTCTGCTGAAAAGCTGAAAAAGCTGAAAAGTTGCAAAAAGTTGTATGGTGGTGAAAAAAGAATGTCACCCTGAGCAGGATACGAACCTGGACCTCCTGGGTGCAAAGCAGCTACTCATCTCACTGTGCCAAATTCACTCTCACAAGATAAGAGATGGAGAGACTGACAATTATGGTGAAATGAGCAGAAACTGCTGAGAATTGCGCTGATAAGAGGTGAAATGGTTGAAAATTTTGCAGAAAAGAGGTGAATCAGCAGAATTTCTGCAGAAAAGAGGCAAAGAAGCAGAACGTTGCGCTGAATAGAGGTGAATCAGCAGAATTTCTGCTGAAAAGATGTTTTTGCTGAAAATAGCTGAAAAAGCTGGGAAACTGAAAATTTTGCTGGAAAGGGGTGAAAAAGCTGAAATTGAGTTGAAAAGGTTTCTCTGCGTAAAACAGGTTTCTGCTTAAAACAGCTAAAAAGTTAAGATTTGTGCTGAAAAGAGGTGTTCAAACCCCATGACCAGGATTTGAACCTGGCCCTTCTGTTCTCAAGGCAGCTACTCATCTCACTGAACTAAACTTGTTCCGACAAACACAAGAGATGGAGAAACTGACAATTTTGCTAAATGAGCAGAGGCTGCTGAGTTTTGTGCTGAGAAGAAGTGAAAAGCTGAAAAATTTGCAGAAAAGAGGTGAATCAGCAGAATTTCTGCAGAAAAGATGGAAAGAAGAATATTGCGCTGAAAAGAGATAATCAGCAGAATTTCTGCTGAAAAGACGGAAAGAAGCAATCACAGTAGCTACTCATTGAGTAAAACTGGTTCTCACATAACTGAAAAAAGGTGAAAAAGCTGAAAATTCTGATAAAAACAGCAGAAGTGGCTGACATTTGTGCTGATAAGAGGTGAAAACGCAAACTTTCTGCTGAAAAGAGGCAAAACAACCTGTTTCTGCTCAAATTCACCAATCAGAGGTACTGCCTCTGTCTGCTTCATCAGGTGGGTACTTGTATGTATTTCTGCCATGGAGCGTTAACAAGAATCTGAGGTCCATATTAGAAAAGCTGCTAAAATCATAAAACTTGCGCTGAAAAGAGATGAATCAGCAGAATTTCTGCAGAAAAGAGGCAAAGAAGCAGAAACTTGCGCTGAAAAGAGATGAATCAGCAGAGTTTCTGCTCAAAAGAGTTGTCTTTTTTCTGAATACAGCCAAAAAAGCTGGAATTTGTGCTGAAAAGGGGTGAAAAAAATGAAAATTTTGCTGAAAAGGGGTGAAGAAGCTGAAAAAGCTAAAGTATACTAAATCAAAGTATTTGTGCCAAAACATAGTGTTTCTGCCATATTGTGGTACTACTACATTACAACATGAATACGGATTAAAGATGAAAGAAACTGGCAACAAATTCCTCCACTACAAACCAGTCTGATACCACTTCTTTGCAGTGTTCACTAAGGCACTACCCAAAAGGCGCCACAAGAGGGCACTCCAACACAAGAGATGAGGTGAATGAGCAGAATTTCTGCTGAAAAGAGGCAGAAGGTTCTGTATGTAGAAAAAGAAACACTGTTGAACCGTGTGTGAAATAAATAAAGAAATGAAATGAAAGAACAACCTGGTTCTGCTCAAATTCACCAATCAGAGGTACTGCCTCAGTCTGCTTCATCAGGCTGTGTACTTGTTTCTGCCATGGAGCGTTAAAGAGGAATCTGAGGTCCATATTAGAAAAGCTGCTAAAATCATAAAACTTTGCAGAATTGTAATAAATTAGCAATATAAATTACAGGTCTGTGATAGTGTATCAATTTGTAGTGAAAAAAAAAAACGTGGACCAAGGTGGGATTGAACCCACGACCTTTGAGCTGCAGAGCCGTGTCATTACTGATTGCGCCACCTGGAAAGGGGGCGGCGGTCTGAAAGACAGATACTTGGGCAGTCAGAAAATAGATCGCGGTGAGAGGCGAAAAACGCCGTTTTTTGGAGTTACAAAACGTCGTGTAACTCAAAAACTAGGAGGGCTAGCAGCATAATTCTTGTACTGGGTGAATCAGCGGACTTTGGTGTATTTTGTCTGCGATTTTCATAGCTCGTTCTACCTCCGTCGCGGAGATATGACGAGAGAAGAAACGGCTTCATTTCCAGAGTTTGAAGACTGAGAGAAGGACAGATTTCCACCCCTCAAACAAACGTAATTCATTGCTCAACGGTAAGATAACTGTAAAAACGGCTTCCACTGTGAGTGTCAGCAGTGTCTGAAGATATATTGGCACAAGCCTCATGTCCTAACTTTGCTTTGTTAAAGAGATATGACGATTTGAAAATGCCTCTCATTAGAGAAATCCAGCGCTGATTTTGAACACACTCTCCATTGAAAGTCAATGGAGCGTTTTCAGATCTTGTGTTGGTCTGAGGCGATTTGATAAAAATTTGTAACTTCGACAACAGTGATAGTGACGTTTTCTGAAAGCCAGCAAAAATACCTACGTTTTGACGTATAATTTGTGGGGGTTGAGTGGAAATTGAGCGAGTAGCAAGAAAGAAACTGGCAACAAATTCCTCCACTACAAACCAGTCTGATACCACTTCTTTGCAGTGTTCACGTTTACTAAGGCACTACCCAAAAGGCGCCACAAGAGGGCACTC
Organism: Oreochromis niloticus; assembly: GCF_001858045.2. Taxonomy (NCBI): domain Eukaryota; kingdom Metazoa; phylum Chordata; class Actinopteri; order Cichliformes; family Cichlidae; genus Oreochromis; species Oreochromis niloticus. The sequence continues at coordinate 12,919 of NW_020327788.1, read as the reverse complement.
CAACACAAGAGATGAGGTGAATGAGCAGAATTTCTGCTGAAAAGAGGCAGAAGGTTCTGTATGTAGAAAAAGAAACATTGTTGAACCATGTGTGAAATAAATAAAGAAATGAAATGAAAGAACAACCTGGTTCTGCTCTAATTCACCAATCAGAGGTACTGCCTCAGTCTGCTTCATCAGGCTGTGTAGTTGTTTCTGCCATGGAGCGTTAACAAGAATCTGAGGTCCATATTAGAAAAACTGCTAAAATCATAAAACTTTGCAGAATTGTAATAAATTAGCAATATAAATTACAGGTCTGTGATAGTGTATAAATTTGTAGTGAAAAAAAAACCATGTGGACCAAGGTGGAATTGAACCCACGACCTTTGAGCTGCAGACCCGTGTCATTACCAAATGCACCACCGGCAAAGAGAGCCAGTGCCTGGAAAACAGGGAGATGAGCAGTCAGAATTAGATCGCGGTGAGAGGCGTAATTCGCCATTTTCTGGAGTTACAAAATGTCGTGTAACTCAAAAACTAGGTGGGATAGAAGCACAATTCCTTTACTGGGTGAATCAGCAGAATTTCATGAACTTTGACTGCGATAGCTCTTTGTACCTCCGTCGCGGAGATATGACGAGAGAAGAAACGGCTTCATTTTAAGAGTTTGAAAACAAACGTAATTTCTGGCTCAACAGTAAGATGACAGTAAAAACTGCTCCAACCATGAGTGTCAGCAGTGTCTGAAGATGAATTGGCACAAGCCTCTCGTCTAAACTTTGCTTTATTAAAATTATTGTGGCTTGCAGATGAATCTTGCAAAGAAGCTCACAGGGAGAGATTGAGCCTGTATTTCCACCCCAAGCTGGTAGGGGGAGTTTTTTTATTGAACATACTTGCTTGTGTCACAATGTGCTTCAAGGGTCAATAACAGCATAACAGAACTCACTTATGGTACTGCATTCTTCCTATAAAACAATAACTGTCAGTGACTTTGTACCATAGTATAAACACAACATTCAAGACAACAGTTAAAAGTAACGTAACCATAAACGAAACAAGAACATCTCAAATGCAGCACACGTCCCAAGGCATGATGGGAGAGAACTAGCTGTTCCCCCAACACGCCACATTATTTATGATTTATGATTTGGCAGAAACACTGGGACTTGGTATAAATACTATGACTTACATGAAATACTTTGACTTAGCAGAAATTCTGTAATCTAGCAAAAAGCACTTCAGCATAGCAGAAATTCTATGATTGAGCAGAATTACTAGGATTTAGCACAAACACTATGATTTGTCTAAAAAAAACCCCTTTATTTTGCAGTTATATTGTGATTTGGCAGAAATACTATGCTTTGGAACAAATACCAAGATTTGGCAGAAATACTATGAGCAGTAATAATATAATATAGCAGAAATACTGTTATTTTGTGGAAATACTATGCTTTGGCACAAATACCATGATTTGGCCAAAATACTATGATTTAGCAGAAATACTAAGATGTAGTAGAAGTACTTTGATTTAACAGAAATACTATTATGGAGGAGTAATACTTTAACATGGGAGAAATATTGATACAGACACACAAACATACACATACACAGAGCCTAAAGGGAACAGTGGCTGTTAAGAGTCTGGGCTTGGTATATCTAGGTCAGTTAAATTAGCTGCACCTGCTGTAATCAGCCCTTACACACACAGACACAGAGAGAGGTATAAGTTTTCTGCAGTGTATTTCTTACATTCACATTCAGGATTCCCCTCGAACCTCCTGGTCTCAAGGCAGCTACTCATCTCACTGAGCCAAACTCATTCTCACAAAAAAGAGGTAGATAGACTGACAATTGTGCTGAAATTATCAGAAGCTGCTGAGAACTGTGCTGATAAGAGGCAAAAAGGATGAAAATTTTGCAGAAAAGAGGTGAATCAGCAGAATTTCTGCAGAAAAGAGGCAAAGAAGCAGAACCTTGCGCTGAAAAGAGGTGAATCAGCAGAGTTTCTGCTGAAAAGAGGTTTTTTTTCTGAAAACCGCCAAAAAAGCTGGAATTTGTGCTGAAAAGGGGTGAAAAAAATGAAAATTTTGCTGAAAAGGGGTGAAGAAGCTAAAGTATACCAAATCAAAGTGTTTGTGCCAAAACATGGTATTGCTGCCATATTGTGGTATTTGCGCCACAAAAGTTACTACATTACAACATGAATACGGATTAAAGATGAAAGAAACTGGCAACAAATTCCTCCACTACAAACCAGTCTGATACCACTTCTTTGCAGTGTTTACTAAGGGACTACCCAAAAGGCGCCACAAGAGGGCACTCCAACACAACAGATGACCTATGTACACTGATGCACTTAGTAACAGTCAGCCTCCTACTTAGCCACTACGTAATACAGCGATATTACAGTGTACAAATTCACATAAATTTGCAGGGGGAACAAACAAAGCAGGAACAAGCCCAAAACAATCAAATAACTGTGCTGCCATAGCTATCGCTAACTAGCACATACGCTAAAGGTAACTAAAACCAATACACACAAGTAGCAGGGTAAACATCTTAAGCATGGAACATTAACTCACGTTTATGTGACACACACCATCCCCAACAAATACAGGATGGGCTATTTGCTCCCCTTCCCAGCAGCTCTCTCCTCAATCGTAACCACAGGAACGAAGGAAGACCATCTAGCTCAGAAGTCCCATGAATTCCCTCACTGCTCAGAGGCTGCTGGGTAATGTAGCTCACACTAACACAGGTTTTTCTACAAGCACAAATACTATAACATAGCAGAAATACTGTGATTTTGTTGATCTACTATGCTTTAGGACAAATACTATGATTTGGCAGAAATACTATGTTTTGGTACAAATGCTGTGCTTAGGCACAAATATTATGATTTGGCAGACACGATGATTTAGCAGAGATAATATGATTTGGCAGAAATACTAAACTTTGGCACAAATACTATAATTGAGTGCAAGTACTTTAAGATAACAGAAATACTATGATTTAGCAGAAATACAATGTTTTTGCAGAAACACTGTAATTTCACTCAAATACTATGAGATAGCAGTAATACTATGATTTGGCAGAAATGCTACATTTTAGTACAAATACTATGACAAAGCAGAAATACTATGACTTAGAAGTAATACTATCACAAAAGGGATTCCTCAAAATACTATGAAATTGCAGTAATTCTATGATTTGGCAGAAATACGGTACTTCATACAAATACAATGCTTTGGTACAAATACTATATTTTGGTTTGAATACTATGATTTGCAACAAATACTATGATTTGGCACGAGTAGTATGATTTAGTACAAATACTACGAATTGGCAGAAATACTGTGACTTAGTAGTAATACTATAACATAACAGATATACTGTTATGTTGCAGACAGTCTATGTTTCAAACCTGACCCTCCTGGGCTCAAGGCGGCTACTCATCTCACTGTGCCAAACTGACTCTCACAAGGAAGGAGATGGAGAGACTGACAATTATGGTGAAATGAGCAGAAGCTGCTGAGAATTGTGCTCATAAGAGGTAAAAGGGCTGAAAATTTTGCAGAAAAGAGGTAAATCAGCAGAATTTCTGCAGAAAAGAGGGAAAGAAGCAGAACATTGCGCTGAAAAGAGGTGAATGAGCAGAATTTCTGCTGAAAAGAGGCAGAACAACCTGGTTCTGCTCAAATTCACCAATCAGAGGTACTGCTTCTGTCTGCTTCATCAGGCTGTGTACTTGTATGTATTTCTGCCATGTGGTGTTGACAAGAATCTGAGGTCCATATTAGAAAAGCTGCTAAAATCATAAAACTTTGCAGAATTGTAATAAATTAGCAATATAAATTACAGGTCTGTGATAGTGTATCAATTTGTAGTGAAAAAAAAAACGTGGACCAAGGTGGGATTGAACCCACGACCTTTGAGCTGCAGAGCCGTGTCATTACTGATTGCGCCACCTGGAAAGGGGGCGGCGGTCTGAAAGACAGATACTTGGGCAGTCAGAAAATAGATCGCGGTGAGATGCGAAAAACTCCGTTTTTTGGAGTTACAAAACGTCGTGTAACTCAAAAACTAGGAGGGCTAGCAGCATAATTCTTGTACTGGGTGAATCAGCGGACTTTGGTGTATTTTGACTGCGATTTTCATTGCTCTTTGTGCCTCCGTCGCGGAGATATGACGAGAGAAGAAACGGCTTCATTTCCAGAGTTTGAAGACTGAGAGAAGGACAGATTTCCACCCCTCAAACAAACGTAATTCATTGCTCAACGGTAAGATAATTGTAAAAACTGCTTCCACTGTGAGTGTCAGCAGTGTCTGAAGATATATTGGCACAAGCCTCATGTCCTAACTTTGCTTTGTTAAAGAGATATGGCGATTTTAAAATGCCTCCCGTTACAGAATTTCAGCTCTGAATTTCAAAACCTCTCCATAGACTTTGAATGGGGAGTATTGAGACCTTGTGTCACTCCGAGGCAAATTGCGAAAAAACGGTAAATCTCACAATAAAGATAGTGACATTGCCTGAAAGCCAGCAAAAATACCTACGTTTTGATGTATAATTTGTGGGGGTTGAGTGCAAATTGAGCCAGTAGCAAGAAGTTGTTTAGACATGAAGAGAAAATTCAGAAAGGACCAGCCCTCACTCTGACTTAATTGCATAGCAACCATAGCAACGCATGTATTTTGTGAAAAATCACAATGTTGCAACTGAAAACTTAAAGAGGTATAAAATTAAAACGGTAGAAGATCTGAAAAAGCTGAATCAGACAGGAATAGCCCAATAATCTGAGAACATTTTAAAGTTTGAATGGAGTTTCTAGGTGAAAGTATGACAAAGTAGTTAAGTTTCAAAAACAAGCAAGTTTTAGCAGAATTGTGGAAGTTTCCCATTCATTTCAATGGGACAAATTAAAGGAAAAAAGTGTAATATTTTAAAAAGTATAACAGTAATAAACACCAAAAGTCATAGCCGGCATTAGCAGAAAGAGCAGAACAGTTTAGAGTTTGAACGGAGAAAATCGGCTGAAAACTGAGGGAGTAGATAAGTGCCAAAAAGTGTACGGAAGCAACTAGGGGAATAATAATAAAGAAGAAAGAGAAACAGGAAAACAATAGTGTGGAAGCCCTTTAGGGCATCCACACAACTAGAAAAATTTGCATTTCCTGCGAAAATGCAGTGTGGATGCTGTAATGCTGAAGCTGTCTGCTGAAACTAGCAGAAAAAGCTGAAAAGTTGCAGAATTTGTAAAAACTTTGCAGAAGCAAAGGAACTTTGCTAAAATGTAGTAACTTAGCAGAACTGTAATACTTGGCAGAAATACAATAGCATAGCAGAACTTAGCAGAAATATTGTAACTTACCAGAAACACGATAACTTCTCAAAAATACAAGAATTTAGGAGAAATAGTATAAGATAACAGAAAGAATATATTTAGCCAAACATTCTTAAACATTACAGAAATACTATGATTTAGAAAAACAGTACAACATAGCAGAAATGCTGCGATTTACCAGAGACACTGTAATTTACTATTAATATTGAAATTTAAAAAAAAAATACTATGTTTTAGCACAAATACTGTAATTTGACAGAAATACTATCATTTGGCAGAAATACTATGTTTCAGCAGAAATACTCTGGTTTAGCACAAATATTATAACATAGCAGTAATACAATTATATAGCAGAAATGCTATATTTAGAAAGAAAAATATAATATAGTAGAAATACTATGATTTAGCAGAAATACTGTAATCAGCACATATACTGTAACATGACAGAAATTCCTCCACTTAGTAGTAATACTATAACATAAAACAAATGTTATGATTTGGCACAAAAACCATAATTTGGCAAAATACTATGATTTAGCAGAAATACTATGATTGAGCAGAAGTACTAAGATGTAGTAAAAGTACTTTGATTTAACAGAAATACAATTATGGAGGAGTAATACTTTAAAATGGGAGAAATATTGATACACACACACACATTCACAGAGCCTAAAGGGAACAGTATTTGTGCCATGGAGTGTTAACAAGAATCTGAGGTCCATATTAGAAAAGCTGCTAAAATCATAAAAGTTTTCAGAATTGTAATAAATGATGAATATGAATTAGTGGTCTGTGATAGTGTATTAATTTGTAGGGAAAAAACACATGTTGCCCAAGGTGTAATTGAACCCACGACCTTTGGGTTGCAGACCTGTGGCATTACCAACTGCGCCACTGGGAAAGAGAGCGAGCACCTGGAAAACAGGGTGATGAGCAGTCAGAATCAGATTGCGGTGAGAGGCGAAAAACGCCGTTTTTTGCAGTTACAAAACGTCGTGTAACTCAAAAACTAGGTGGACTAGAAGCATAATTCTTGTACTGGGTGAATCAGCGGACTTTGGTGTACTTTGACTGCGATTTTCATTGCTCTTTGTACATCTGTCGCTGAGATATGACGAGAGAAGAAAGGGCAGACCCCAGATATGATTGGCTGGCTGGGAAGCCGTGCAGGCCCTGATATGTATTTGTATGTATCAGTCCTCACAGAGGATTAGCTGCCTGGGGACCTGGCAGAAATATATAGAAATAGTATGATTAAGCATAAATACTACATTTTTTAGAAAAACTATATTAAGCACAAATCCTATAAAAAGCAGAAATACTATATTAAGCAATATAAATATCCTCTAAAAATCCTATAAAAAGCAGTAAAACTGTACTATGATTTGGTAGAAAAACCCTAATTAATCAAAAATACTAAATTTGGCAGAAATAGCAGAAACACTATATTTAGCACAAATCTTATGAAATAGCAGAAAGAGTATGATTTAGCAGAAATGCTGTATTTAGCACAAATCTCATAAAATAGCAGACATAGTATGATTTTGCAGAAGTGCTGTATTTAGCACAAATACTGAAAAGCAGCAGAAATGCTATGACTCAACACAATAGTAATAACTTAAATAGAAAAATTGGAAAAGCAAAATGGACAGCTGAAAAAATCCTGAACATGCTAAGGGTCCCTCAAATGTAATTGTTAATTGAAAAAAATCAGCAAAAAAAAGTATAACAGTGACACAATCACAAATATGGACACATATGGAAACACACATGCACAGAGAGACACACACAGGATCAAATTCAGTCAACCAGTCTAAATATATTGAATTTAAATCATATAATAAGATGCTCCCATAAAAACTCTCTCTCGCCCTCTCTTTCTCTCTCTCTCTGAGACACACACACACACACACACACACACACACACACACACACACACGGAGAGAAAATCAAGTTTCTAGGTCAGTCAAGCAGCCTGTGAGCTGCTAAATTTGAATCCACCAATCAGAGAGGCTGTGTACTTTTTCCCGCCAAAACAGGTGCACCTGTTTTTACACACATGCAGCACAGAGAAAGGATTTGTGCTGTCTATTTTTCATAGTCAGGATTCCCCTCAAACAAATGGCTATAATTTCCTAACCGTAGGGGCTAGAACGGTCATTCTTACACCGTTTTGTTCAGAAGAGATGGGGGAATCTTAAAGTGTTGACAATTTATCATTAAAATATGAATTATTAAAGATATTTGACTTGTAATGTACCATAACTGAGTAGAGGCGAAGCAAAAACTGCCTTGACCTGCCCTCAAACAACGCTTTCTAACTCTAAATCTATTTGGAGTATCGATATCATTCTTTCACCGTAAGAGACAGCAGGCTTTGGTGAACAGTCATGGAAATTTCCAGGTCTCTGTGGAAATCCAAAAAAAAGATATGACGAGAGAAAAAATTGCCTCATTTCCAGAGTTTGAAATCTGAAGAAATCTGAGCGACGGACAAATTTCCTACCCTCAAACAAACCCAATTCATGGCCAAATGGTAATAGGTGAGAAAGAAACTCTTGAATTGTGAGCGTCAGGAGTGTCTGAAGATATATTGGCACAAGCCTCATGTCTTAACTTCGCTGCGTTAGGGAGATATGACGACTTGAAAATGCCTCTCATTAGAGAAATCCAGCGGTGATTTTGAACAAGCTCTCCACTGACTTTCTATGCAGAGTTTCCAGACTTTGTGTTGGTCTGAGGAGATTTGCCAAAATTCTATTATACAGAAATACTGTAATCAGCACATATACTGTAACATGACAGAAATTCCTCCACTTAGTAGTAATACTATAACATAACACAAATATTATGATTTGGCACAAAAACCATGATTTGGCAAAATACTATGATTGAGCAGAAGTACTAAGATGTAGTAAAAGTACTTTGATTTAATAGAAATACAATTATGGAGGAGTAATACTTTAAAATGGGAGAAATATTGATACACACACACATACACAGAGCCTAAAGGGAAGAGTATTTGTGCCATGGAGTGTTAACAAGAATCTGAGGTCAATATTAGAAAAGCTACTAAAATCATAAAAGTTTGCAGAATTGTAATAAATGATCAATATGAATTAGTGGTCTGTGATAGTGTAGTAAATTGTAGGTAAAAAAACATGTTGACCAAGGTGGAATTGAACCCATGACCTTTAGGCTGCAGACCTGTGTCATTACAAACTGTGCCACTGGGAAAGAGAATGAGCGCCTGGAAAACAGGGTGATGAGCAGTCAGAATTAGATTGCGGTGAGAGGCAAAGAGCGCCGTTTTTTGGAGTTACAAAACGTCGTGTAACTCAAAAACTAGGTGGACTAGAAGCATAATTCTTGTACTGGGTGAATCAGCGGACTTTGGTGTACTTTGACTGCGATTTTCATAGCTCGTTCTACCTCCGTCGCGGAGATATGACGAGAGAAGAAACGGCTTCATTTCCAGAGTTTGAAGACTGAGAGAAGGACAGATTTCCACCCCTCAAACAAACGTAATTCACTGCTCAACGGTAAGATAATTGTAAAAACTGCTTCCACTGTGAGTGTCAGCAGTGTCTGAAGATATATTGGCACAAGCCTCATGTCCTAACTTTGCTTTGTTAAAGAGATATGGCGATTTGAAAATGCCTCCCGTTTCAGAATTTCAGCTCTGAATTTCAAAACCTCCCCATAGACTTTGAATGGGGAGTATTGAGACCTTGTGTCACTCCGAGGCAAATTGCGAAAAAACGGTAAATCTCACAATAAAGATAGTGCCATTGCCTGAAAGCCAGCAAAAATACCTACGTTTTGATGTATAATTTGTGGGGGTTGAGTGGAAATTGAGCGAGTAGCAAGAAGTTGTTTAGACATGAAGAGAAAATTCAGAACGGACCAGCACTCACTCTGACTTAATTGCATAGCAACCATAGCAACGCATGTATTTTCTGAAAAATCACAATTTTGCAACTGAAAACTTAAAGAGAGATAAGATTAAAACGGTAGAAGATCTGAAAAAGCTGAATCAGACAGGAATAGCCCAATAATCTGAGAACATTTTAAAGTTTGAATGGAGTTTCTAGGTGAAAGTATGACAAAGTAGTTAAGTTTCAAAGACAAGCAAGTTTTAGCAGAATTGTGGAAGTTTTCCATTCATTTCAATGGGACAAATTAAAGGAAAAAAGTGTAATATTTTAAAAAGTATAATAGTAATAAACACCAAAAGTCATTGCCGGAAAGAGCAGAAAGAGCAGAACAGTATAGAGTTTGAACTGAGAAAATCGGCTGAAAACTGAGGAAGTAGTTAAGTGCCAAAAAGTGTACGGAAGCAACTAGAGGAATAATAATAAAGAAGAAAGAGAAACAGGAAAACAATAGTGTGGAAGCCCTTTTAGGGCATCCACACAATTTGCATTTCCTGCGAAAATGCTGTGTGGATGCCTTGACGCTGAAGCTGTCTGCTGAAAAGCTGAAAAAGATGAAAAGTTGCAAAAAGTTGTTGTGGAGAGACGGACAATTCTGCTGAAATGAGAAGAAGCTGCTGAGAATTGTGCTGATAACAGGTGAAAAGGCTGAAAGTTTTGCAGAAAAGAGGTGGATCAGCAGAATTTCTGCAGAAAAGAGGCAAAGAAGCAGAAACTTGCGCTGAAAGAGATGAATCTGCAGAGTTTCTGCTGAAAAGAGTTTTTTTTTCTGAAAACAGCCAAAAAAGCTGGAATTTGTGCTGAAAAGGGGTGAAAAAAATGAAAATTTTGCTGAAAAGGGGTGAAGAAGCTAAAGTATACCAAATCAAAGTATTTGTGCCAAAACATATTTTTTCTGCCATATTGTGGTACTACTACATTACAACATGAATACGGATTAAAGATGAAAGAAACTGGCAACAAATTCCTCCACTACAAACCAGTCTGATACCACTTCTTTGCAGTGTTTACTAAGGCACTACCCAAAAGGCGCCACAAGAGGGCACTCCAACACAACAGATGACCTATGTACACTGATGCACTTAGTAACAGTCAGCCTCCTACTTAGCCACTACGTAATACAGCGATATTACAGTGTACAAATTCACATCAATTTGCAGGGGGAACAAACAAAGCAGGAACAAGCCCAAAACAATCAAATAACTGTGCTGCCATAGCTATCGCTAACTAGCACATACGCTAAAGGTAAGTAAAACCAATACACACAAGTAGCAGGGTAAACATCTTAAGCATGGAACATTAACTCACGTTTATGTGACACACACCATCCCCAACAAATACAGGATGGGCTATTTGCTCCCCTTCCCAGCAGCTCTCTCCTCAATCGTTAGCCCAGGAACGAAGGAAGACCATCTAGCTCAGAAGTCCCATGAATTCCCTCACTGCTCAGAGGCTGCTGGGTAATGTAGCTCACAATAACACAGGTGTTTCTACAAGCACAAATACTATAACATAGCAGAAATACTGTGATTTTGTTGAAATACTATGCTTTAGGACAAATAGTATGATTTGGCAGAAATACTATGTTTTAGGACATATACTATGATTTGGATCAAATACTATGATATAGCAGCAATACTATGTTTTGGTACAAATGCTGCGTTTAGGCACAAATATTATGATTTGGCAGACACTATGATTTAGCAGAGATAATATGATTTGGCAGAAATACTACACTTTGGCACAAATACTATAATTGAGTGCAAGTACTTTAAGATAACAGAAATACTATGATTTAGCAGAAATACAATGTTTTTGCAGAAACACTGTAATTTCACTCAAACACTATGAAATAGCAGTAAAACTATGATTTGGCAGAAATACTATGTTTCAGTACAAATACTATGACAAAGCAGAAATACTACGACTTAGAAGTAATACTATAACAAAAGGGATTCCTCAAAATACTATGAAATTGCAGTAATTCTCTGATTTGGCAGAAATACTGTACTTCGTACAAATACAATGCTTTGGTACAAATACTATATTTTGATTTCAATACTATGATTTGCCACAAGTAGTATGATTTAGTACGAATACTACGAATTGGCAGAAATACTGTGACTTAGTAGTAATAGTATAACATAGCAGATATAATGTGATTTTGCAGACATAGTATGTTTTTTCACAAATAGTACGATTTCGCTCAAATACTATGGAATTGCAGTAATACTATGATTTGGAATACTATGATTTGGTAGTAATACTATAACATAACAGATATACTATGATTTTGCAGAAATTCTATGTTTTTGCACAAATACTACAACAACTACTACTACAAATACTACAAGAAATACTATGTTTGGGCAGTAATACTATTATTTGCTATAAATACTATTATTTGGCACATATACCATAATCAGCAGATATACTATAACATAACAGAAATTCTATGACTTAGTAGTAACACTAATATAACAGAAATTTTAACTGGCCACAAATAACATTTGGCACAAATACCATGATTTGGCAAAAAGATACCATGATTTGGCACAAATACGATCATATTGCAGAAATACTATGATTGGGTACAAATACTATGATTTGGCACAAGTACTATGAATAAGTACAAATACTATGATTTGGCAGAAATACTATGATTTAGCAGAAATACTATGTTTTAACATAAATAATATCTTTTCACAGAAATTTCTGCTAAAAGGTACTATTTCTGCTTTTTGGCAGAAATACTGTAATTTTGCATAAATACTATGATTTGGGATAAATACTATGATTTGGCAGATATACTATATTCAGCACATAAACTATAACATAACAGACATTCCTGCACTTAGTAGTAATCTCATAACATAAAATAAATATTATGGTTCTGCCCCCAAACCATGATTTGGCACAAATACCATGATTTTTCAAAAATACTATGATTTAGCAGAAATACTATGATTGAGCAGAAGTACTAAGATGTAGTAGAAGTACTTTGATTTAGCACAAATACTATTATGGAGGAGTAATACTTTAACATGGGAGAAATATTGATATACACACACACATACACAGAGAGCAAAGTGTGCAGAGGCTGTTGAGAGTCTGGGTTTGGTATATCTAGGTCAGCTAAATTGGCTGCACCTGCTGTAATCAGCACTTACACACACAGACACAGAGAGAGGTGTGAGTTTTCTGCAGTGTATTTCTCACATTCAGGATTCCCTCGAACAAATGGCCATAATTTCCTAACCGTAGGGGCTAGAATGCTCATTCTGACACCGATTTGTTCAGAAGAGATGGGGAATCTGCAGGTCTTCATAAATCAGAGATAAAATATAAATTATTAAAGATATATGACTTGTAATACACCGTAACTGAGTAGAGGCAAAGCAAAACTGCCTTGACTTGCCCTCAAACAATGTTTTGTAACTCTAAATCTATATGGAGCATCAAAATCATTCTTTCACCGTAAGAAACAGCAGGCTTTGGTGAACAGTCATGGGAATTTTCAGGTCTCTGTGGAAATCCATCAAAAAGATATGATGAGAGAAAAAAGTGCCTCATTTCCAGAGTTTGAAATCTGAAGAAATCTGAGCGAGGGACAATTTCCTATCCTCAAACAAGTGTAATTCATGGCCAAACGGT
>NW_020327787.1:0-15781 GCF_001858045.2 Oreochromis niloticus | reverse complement strand
TATTATGTGTGCCTATGCCAAGAGGCACACATATTACTATTCGTCGGATTTATTATTCTTATTATGTGTCTATGACAAGAGGACACATATTACTATTCGTCGGATTTTTATTATTATTATTATTATTATTCTCCAGTTTCCGCCTGAAATTTTGCAGCGAATCTCGCCCCGCAGTTTTGAGACAAGCTTTATATTACCTCATTTTGTGCGGCTGGATCAGGAATGGTGTGCTATGACTTTTGGTGTTTATAACTATTATAGTTTTTTAAATATTAATATTTAGTGAAAATTTTCCCGCGCCTCTCTGCCTAACAGTTTTGACAATAGGGTTACATATTTAGATCATTTTGTGCGGCTGGAGCTGGACTAGTATGTATACACTTTTGGTGTTCATGACTTTTATAGTTTTTGAAATATTTAGATTTTAGTGCAAATTTAGGCCAATTTCCATAGAAACAGACTTTATTGTGGTGGGTTGGCTCTCTCTAGTGGTATACCGGGAGTAGTACGGCCGAAATCTGTATGCTTGTTTTTAAACTCAATATCCATAATGCATAGCACGCCTCTGCCGAGTTCAACAATGGCGGACACCTCTTCGTTTTAAACGTCTTTTATTCGTGTTTCTAGGTCACAAAATGAACTTTTAAGATATTTTCAGGCGAGAATGTAGGTGTGTAAACTTCAAATATCTGCTCGTTTTGTCAAAACATCCCATATTATATCTGACGATGTTGCCGGCTAACTAGCTAGCGTGGCTAGCGACCCTTCGAGCACCCGGGCTTGCCTTCAGTGAGACTGCTGACCATCACCTGTTCGCTCGCCAACAGACTGTCTTAGGTGGACTTATTTTTCGTTTATATGGGCCGATGATGCTGGTCGATGTGGAAATAATAACTGAGTTGTTTGGTCTTGGCTAACGCGCAGCTACAACAGAGAGCAGCTATCTACCGGTGTGTGTCAGAAAAACATGCGGGAACGAGACATAGGAGGCGGCGAGGGACCGCCGATCGACCGGTGGTAGATCGTGGATCAGGCAAACCTAAGGCAGGAGCGTGAGGTGAACTGAATTTCAGGTAAAGAAGTTATGAATTGCACAGGAGTTTCTATAGAGCTGTGTGCGCGCTAAGTTACTGACGTTGAACTTTATTTTATTCATAACGGTTAGTCCGTAGAGTTGCCGTACAAACGGAATCGTCCCACATTCAGAAAATATTACAATTTATTCTGTCGTTATGAAGCCTCCCCTGTCATTCTCTGGCCTGTTGCAACTTCAATCGTGAAACTGATCAACGATCGGCTTTTCGCTCTTGTTTATCGCGCTAAACAACAGCAGCACGTTTAAGCTTGATCAGCTGTTGTTAGAATTCATTTGATTTTAATTTTGCGGCTGGTCCAAACCAGGAGATGTCCTTACTGAATCATCAGAGCTGAACTGGTGATGGAGAAACAGGTTTACCCTTTACAGGGCTCGCAAAATCGCTAGCCCGACGTCCCGGGGCTAGCGATTTTTCCAGTCGGGCTACCAAAATCCATCTCAGCCCTGCCCGTCGGGCTATCATGGGAGGGAAAGATATGTCAATGGCTTTTGCATTCTTTCGCAAATGTAGCTGAGTAATTATGTCATCGCATCGATGAGCCACTGTCAATATGTGACACATTGAAATCGCGTTTGAATTTGCGCTTGTTTTTTGCTTTCACTTTCACTTTGCGCTAACTGTGTGTGTAGAGAGCGACAGCACTAATTGGTAAGTCACAGATTAATTGCACACCACTTCCTCTGACATCGTCTTATCAATCGTTAGCTTACTATCAAACATGACAAGTGAAATCTCCTGCAGCAAGCTTAAACGTGATAGAGGCTGATTACGCAGAGAATTGCTGATCGTTATGTAAATATGCATGTAAGAGCAGATGGATTTAAGCAGGTATTTTAGTTCTGCAGAGCCAAACAAGAGAGTCAGGGTGAAGAAGGGGCAGCCAAAGAAAAGCCAACCACAAAACGGAAAAGTTATGACAAATCAGACTATGAGGGAAAAAGAAAGCGCAGCTTTATGGTTTCATGGACTAAAGAATTTATGTGGCTGGAATACGACGAGCTAAATAACCTCATGTTCTGCCGGGTGTGTTGTGAGTTTCC
This sequence comes from Oreochromis niloticus, assembly GCF_001858045.2. Taxonomy (NCBI): domain Eukaryota; kingdom Metazoa; phylum Chordata; class Actinopteri; order Cichliformes; family Cichlidae; genus Oreochromis; species Oreochromis niloticus. The sequence continues at coordinate 13,644 of NW_020327787.1, read as the reverse complement.
CTCGATTTCTGAGTCGACAAGCGCCTTTGTTACTGGGACCAGTCATTTTAAGAAAGACCCCATCAGAACCCATGACAAATGCAAGAAATGCATTATTGCCCAGTCTGCAATATCTTTCCAGAACAAACACCAATTGCAAAAGCATACTAAAAATAACCAAGCATAACAAGAAGTCCTGAAAAATCTGTTTAGAACAGCCTACTATGTTGCAAGAGTGAACTACCACTGACAAATTTAGCAGTCTTTGCAAACTTCAAAAGCAAATGGCCTAGATCTTGGTTGCACTTGCCTCTTACCTGTGATTCAGTGGAAATGTCAAAAATAAGGATCTGACACAGACTGATTCCTGTTGTACAGTTCTTACAAGTTCATAGAAATTTTTCAATTAGAACCAAATATTTGAGTTGATGATTGAATTGTTGTTGTATTTGTGTTTTAAATATTTTTAGATTGATGTTTTGTTTCCTTTACAGTATTATACTTTATGTATAATATTGTAAAGGAAACAAACATCAATCAAAAATTGTCCTCTTTTTTTTTTATTCGGGCTACTTAAATTTATTACCAAAAACTGAAGAGTGCCTCCCCGAAGGGCTACCAGGGATTTTGAAATTTGCGAGCCCTGCTTTAGGTGACATGAATGAGTTGAGGGAAGTTATGAACTGTTTTCCAGAGACAAATAACACCCAGCTCCTGTTTTGTGTAGCTGACAGCTGGTACTGTGCAGGGCGGATCTAGCAAAGCTTTTGCCAGGGGGCCAGGTAGGGCATTAACAGGGAAGGGGGACACAAAGATATACTTTTCTTTCTTACTCTCGTATAAAATATTTAGCTTTTTATTAAATAGTTATCTGCATCTTACAACCAAGTTTGTATAATAATACACAAGTTTGGCTGTAGACCATTGTTAATCATTTACTGTGTAAAAATAACAAAAACAAAAAGTAAATGCAAAAGTGCATAAATATTTATTTTACTTGTTTGATGTGTGTGGCGGGGCGTGGTCTGCAGTGCCGCTGCAGGGGAGGTGGACCCACGGGTGTAAAGTCTGTGCTCTTTCGGCTGTTTTTTGGGTGTGTGTCGGGCTGTCAGTTGAAAAGCTACAGCCGGCTGTGTGGGTACACCAAGCATGTGTGAAAAGTGGTCCATAACGTAATGCTTCAAAGAGTGTTCATGCAAACATTGTCGGGTCTGCCGTGGTACAATGGGACTTCTGCTCATGAACCTGTGTGCACAGCATCTGCAAATCGGGGCTGTGCAAAGTCACTTCATCTTTACCCAAAACTGTAAGCTGTCATCTGTGAGGCGCGAGCGGTGTTTGTTTTTACCATAGTTCACGGTGGAGAATGGCTGCTCTTCTGAGTTTTGCTCTCTGTAGCCGTATGAATGTCAAACTACACTGATTCGCAGCGGCATAGGCACACATAAAATTTCTTCTGAAATTTTCGCTTTCTAGTTATGTGTGCCTATGGAAAGAGGCACACATATTACTATCGTCGGATTTATTATTCTTATTATTATTATTATTATTCTCCATCTTCCGCCTAAATTTCGGCACGTATCACGCCCCGCAGTTTTGAGAAAAGCTTCATATATGTTACCTCATTTTGTGCGGCTGGATCTGGAATGGTGTGCTATGACTTTGGTGTTATGACTATTATAGTTTTTTAAATATTATATTTTAGTGAAAATTTTCCCGCGCTCCTCTGCCAAACAGTTTTGACAATAGGGTACATATGTTACATCATTTTGTGCGGCTGGAGCTGGGCTAGTATGGTGTGACTTTTGGTGTTTATAACTTTTATAGTTTTTGAAATATTTAGATTTTAGTGCAAATTTAGGCGAATTTCTAGGCTCCTGAGAAAGATTCTGCTTTTGGCACCATAGAAACAGACTTCATTTGTGGTGTGTTGGCTCTCTCTAGTGGTATACCGGGAGAAGTACAGCCTAAAGGGTGCCATGCTTGGTGAAAACTACATATCCCACAATTCATAGCATGCCTCTACCGAGTCAAACAATGGCGGACACCACTTCGTTTTATATGTCTTTTATTCGTGTTTCTAGGTCACAAAATACACTTTTAAGATATTTCAGGCGAGAATGTAGGTGTGTAAACTTCAAATATCTGCTCGTTTTATCAAGACATCCCATATTAGCGACAATTCTCTTAAGTGTTGCTGATAGCCGGCTAGCTAGCTAGCGCCGCTAGCTTAGCTAGCTAGCGCCCCTTCGTGAAAAACCACCCAGGCTTGGCTGATAGTGAGGTGGCTAAAATTTGTTTAATCGCCCGATCGCTCGGCAAGGGTCTGTGTCTTAGCTGGACTTATTTTTCGTTTATATGGGCCGATGATGCTGGTCGATGTGGAAAAATAACTGAGTTGTTTGGTGGTGGAGCTACAACAGAGGGCAGCTATCCACCGGTGTGTGACAGAAAGGACATGCCGCGAACGAGACATACAAGGCGGTGAGGCTACCGCCGATCGTCTGGTGTTTGCTAACGCGGAGGTCAATCGTGGATCAGGGAAAGCGAAGGCAGGAGCGTGAGGTGAACTGAATTTCAGGTAAGAAGTTATGACCTGCACTCTATTTGGGTCAGATATAAACCGAGTTTAGGTGTAGTTTATTTAGCAACAGTTCTCTTACGTGTTGCTGATAGCCGGCTGGCTAGCTAGCTAGCTAGCGCGGCTAGCGACCCTTCGTGAAAAACCACCCAGGCTTGGCTGATAGTGAGGTGGCTAAAATTTGTTTAATCGCCCGATCGCTCGGCAAGGGTCTGTGTCTTAGCTGGACTTATTTTTCGTTTATATGGGCCGATGATGCTGGTCGATGTGGAAAAAATAACTGAGTTGTTTGGTGGTGGAGCTACAACAGAGGGCAGCTATCCACCGGTGTGTGACAGAAAGGACATGCCGCGAACGAGACATACAAGGCGGTGAGGCTACCGCCGATCGACCGGTGTTTGCTAACGCGGAGGTCAATCGTGGATCAGGGAAAGCGAAGGCAGGAGCGTGAGGTGAACTGAATTTCAGGTAAGAAGTTATGACCTGCACTCTATTTGGGTCAGATATAAACCGAGTTTAGGTGTAGTTTATTTAGCAGCAGTTCTCTTATGTGTTGCTGATAGCCGGCTAGCTAGCTAGCTAGCGCCGCTAGCATAGTTAGCTCGCGCCGCTAGCGACCCTTCGTGAAAAGCACCCAGGCTTGGCTTATATTGAGGCGGGTGAAACTCGTGTCAGCACCCGGTCGCTCGCCGACAGTATGTGTTTTAGCTGGACTTATTTTCGTTTATATGGGCCGATGATGCTGGAAACCGAAGGCAGGAGCGTGAGGTGAACTGAATTTCAGGTAAGAAGTTATGAACTGCACTCTATTTGGGTCAGATATAAACCGAGTTTAGGTGTAATTTATTTTCGTTGACCTTTTACAATCGTAATGCCACGGGAGTTTATATACAGCTGTGTGCGCACTAAGTTACTGACGTTGAACTTTATTTTATTCATTAGGGTTAGTTCATAGAGTTGCCGTGCCGTACAAACGGAATCGTCCCACATTCAGAGAAAACATTATGATTTATTCTGTCGTTACGAAGCCTCCCCTGTCATTCTCTCGCTGTTGAAACGTCAATCATGAAACTGATCAATGATCGGCTGTTCGCTCTTATTTATCGCGCTAAACAACAGCAGCACGTTTAAGCTTGATCAGCTGTTGTTAGAATTCTTTTGATTTTAATTTCTAGTATCAGCTGATGTTTGCTGGAGCATGAAGATGAAATCAGGAGATGTCCTTACTGAATCATCAGAGCTGAACTGGTGATGGAGAAACAGGTTTACACTTTAGGTGACATGAATGAGTTGAAGGGAAGTTATGAGTTGTTTCTGAGAGACAAAGACCAAGCTCCTTTTTGTGTAGCTGACAGCTGGTAACTGTGCAGGGCGGATCTAGCAAAGCTTTTGGGGGGGGGGGAGCTAGGGCATTAACAGAGAAAGGTGGACAAAGATATACTTTTCTTTCTTACTCTCATATAAAATATTTAGCTTTTATTAAATAGTTATCTGAATCTCACAACCAAAGTTTGTATAATAATACACAGGATTGGCTGTAGACCATTGTTCATAATTCAGAACACTGTGTAAAAATAACAAAAAACAAAAAGTGAATGCATGTGTGAAAAGTGGTCTATAATGTAATGCTTCAAAGTGTGTTCATGCAAACATTGTCGGGTCTGCCGTGGTACAATGGGACTTCTGCTCATGAACCTGTGTGCACAGCGTCTGCAAATCGGCGCTGTACAAAGTAACTTCATCTTTACACAAAACTGTAAGCTGTCATCTGTGAAGCGTGAGCGGTGTTTGTTTTTACCATAGTTCATGGTGGAGAATGGCTGCTCTTCTGAGTTTTGCTCTCTGTAGCCGTATGAATGGCAAACTACAGTGATTAGCAGCGGCATAGGCACACATAAAATTTCTTCTGAAATTTTCGCTTTCTAGTTATTATTATTATTATTTTCCTTTTTCCGCCTGAAATTTTGCAGTGTATCTCGACCCGCAGTTTTTGGACAAGCTTCATATATGTTACCTCATTTTGTGCGGCTGGATCTGGAATGGTGTGCTATGACTTTTGGTGTTTATGAATATTATAGTTTTTAAATATTAATATTTTAGTGAAAATTTTCCCGCGCTCCTCTGCCAAACAGTTTTGACAATAGGGGTACATATGTTACATCATTTTGTGCGGCTGGCGCTGGGCTAGTATGGTGTGACTTTTGGTGTTTATAACTTTTATAGTTTTTGAAATATTTAGATTTTAGTGCAAATTTAGGCCAATTTCTAGGCTCCTGAGAAAGATTCTGCTTTTGGCACCATAGAAACAGACTTCATTTGTGGTGTCTTGGCTCTCTCTAGTGGTATACCGGGAGTAGTACAGCCGAAAAGATTTTATCCTTGTGTTGAAAACTCCATATCCCAAAATTCATAGCACGCCTCTACAGAGTGAACAATGGCGGCCACCACTTCGTTTTATATGTCTTTTATTCGTGTTTCTAGGTCACAAAATAAACTTTTAAGATATTTTCAGGCGAGAATGTAGGTGTGTAACTTCAAATATCTGCTTGTTTTATCAAGACATCCCATATTTAGCGACAGTGCTCTGACGACGTCGGTCCTGCCTGACAGCTAGCCGGCTACCTAGCTAGCTGCCGCACTTGGCTGCAAATGGATAGCGAGGGGACTCTCTCTGTCGTTTCACCTCCCCGGTCTCTCGCAAATGCTCGCACAGAATCGGAGTTACAGCTGGATGTGGAAAAAATAACTGAGTTGTTTGGTGGTGCTATAACGCGGAGCTACAACAGTGGGCAGCTATCCACCGGTGTATGACAGAAGGACATGCCGCGACCGCCGATCGACCGGTGTTTGCTAACGCGGAGGTCAATCGTGGATCAGGGAAAGCGAAGGCAGGAGCGTGAGGTGAACTGAATTTCAGGTAAGAAGTTATGACCTGCACTCTATTTGGGTCAGATATAAACCGAGTTTAGGTGTAGTTTATTTAGCAGCAGTTCTCTTATGTGTTGCTGATAGCCGGCTAGCTAGCTAGCGCCGCTAGCATAGTTAGCTAGCACCGCTAGCGACCCTTCGTGAAAAAGCACCCAGGCTTGGCTTATATTGAGGCGGGTGAAACTCGTGTCAGCACCCGGTCGCTCGCCGACAGTATGTGTTTAGCTGGACTTATTTTTCGTTTATATGGACCGATGATTTATTTATTTATTCATTTTAGTAACGGTATAAACAGTGAAAGGTGGTGGATTGGCCAGATGTAAACTTCAAATATCTGCTCGTGTTACCAAGACATCCCATATTAGCTCTGATGTTTTCGGTGCCTGCAAAGAGCTAGACAGGTAGCTAGCTAACCCGAGCTGGCTGTCTTTTTGACTCAGGGTCATAGCTGGACTTATTTTTCGTTTTTATGAGCCGATGAGGGTTTTTTTTTTAGTAACGGTACAAACAGTGAAAGGCGGTGGATTGTCCAGATGCTGGTCGATGTGGAAAAAATAACTGAGTTGTTTGGTAGTCGCTGACGCGGAGCTACAACCGAGGGCAGCTATCCACCGGTGTGTGTCAGAAAGAACATGCGGGGAACGAGGCGGCGAGGCGACCGCCGATCGACCGGTGGTAGATCGTGGATCAGGGAAACCGAAGGCAGGAGAAGCAGGCGGCTGCCGGTCGGAGCGTGAGGTGAACTGAATTTCAGGTAAGAAGTTATGACCTGCACTCTATTTGGGTCAGATATAAACCGAGTTTATTTTCGTTGTGCTGACTTTTTACAATCAGTTATAATAACTCGTACTGCGTGGTAGCTAGCACGATGGAGTTTCTATACAGCTGTGTGCGCGCTAAGTTACTGATGTTGAACTTTATGACAGCCTCCCCTGTCATTCTCTCGCCTGTTCAAACTTCAGTCATGAAACTGATCAATGATCGGCTTTTCTCTCTTGTTTGTTTATCGCGCTAAACAACAGCAGCACGTTTAAGCTTGATCAGCTGTTGTTAGAATTCATTTGATTTTAATTTCTAGTATCAGCTGATGTTTGCTGGAGCCACAGCTGTAGAAGCGGCTGGTCGAAACCAGGAGATGACCTTACTGAATCATCAGAGCTGAACTGGTGATGGAGAAACAGGTTTACCTTTTTTTAGGTGACATGAATGAGTTGAAGGGAAGTTATGAACTGTTTCTGAGAGAAATAAACACCAAGCTCCTTTTTTTATTTAGCTGACAGCTGGTAACTGTGCAGGGGCGGATCTAGCAAAGCTTTTGCCAGGGGGCCAGGTAGGGCATTAACAGAGAAAGGTGGACACAAAGATATACTTTTCTTCTTACTCTCATACAGGGAGTGCAGAATTATTAGGCAAGTTGTATTTTTGAGGAATAATTTTATTATTGAACAACAACCATGTTCTCAATGAACCCAAAAAACACATTAATATCAAAGCTGAATGTTTTCGGAAGTAGTTTTTAGTTTGTGTTTAGTTTTAGCTATTTTAGGGGGATATCTGTGTGTGCAGGTGACTATTACTGTGCATAATTATTAGGCAACTTAACAAAAACAAATATATACCCATTTCAATTATTTATTTTTACCAGTGAAACCAATATAACATCTCCACATTCACAAATATACATTTCTGACATTCAAAAACAAAACAAAACAAATCAGCGACCAATATAGCCACCTTTCTTTGCAAGGACGCTCAAAAGCCTGCCATCCATGGATTCTGTCAGTGTTTTGATCTGTTCACCATCAACATTGCATGCAGCAGCAACCACAGCCTCCCAGACACTGTTCAGAGAGGTGTACTGTTTTCCCTCCTTGTAAATCTCACATTTGATGATGGACCACAGGTTCTCAATGGGGTTCAGATCAGGTGAACAAGGAGGCCATGTCATTAGTTTTTCCTTCTTTTATACCCTTTCTTGTCAGCCACGCTGTGGAGTACTTGGACGCGTGTGATGGAGCATTGTCCTGCATGAAAATCATGTTTTTCTTGAAGGATGCAGACTTCTTCCTGTACCACTGCTTGAAGAAGGTGTCTTCCAGAAACTGGCAGTAGGACTGGGAGTTGAGCTTGACTCCATCCTCAACCCGAAAAGGCCCCACAAGCTCATCTTTGATGATACCAGCCCAAACCAGTACTCCACCTCCACCTTGCTGGCGTCTGAGTGGACTGGAGCTCTCTGCCCTTTACCAATCCAGCCACGGGCCCATCCATCTGGCCCATCAAGACTCACTCTCATTTCATCAGTCCATAAAACCTTAGAAAAATCAGTCTTGAGATATTTCTTGGCCCAGTCTTGACGTTTCAGCTTGTGTGTCTTGTTCAGTGGTGGTCGTCTTTCAGCCTTTCTTACCTTGGCCGTGTCTCTGAGTATTGCACACCTTGTGCTTTTGGGCACTCCAGTGATGTTGCAGCTCTGAAATATGGCCAAACTGGTGGCAAGTGGCATCTTGGCAGCTGCACGCTTGACTTTTCTCAGTTCATGGGCAGTTATTTTGCGCCTTGGTTTTTCCACACGCTTCTTGCGACCCTGTTGACTATTTTGAATGAAACGCTTGATTGTTCGATGATCACGCTTCAGAAGCTTTGCAATTTTAAGACTGCTGCATCCCTCTGCAAGATATCTCACTATTTTTGACTTTTCTGAGCCTGTCAAGTCCTTCTTTTGACCCATTTTGCCAAAGGAAAGGAAGTTGCCTAATAATTATGCACACCTGATATAGGGTGTTGATGTCATTAGACCACACCCCTTCTCATTACAGAGATGCACATCACCTAATATGCTTAATTGGTAGTAGGCTTTCGAGCCTATACAGCTTGGAGTAAGACAACATGCATGAAGAGGATGATGTGGACAAAATACTGATTTGCCTAATAATTCTGCACTCCCTGTAAACACCAAGCTCCTTTTTTTGTGTAGCTGACAGCTGGTAACTGTGCAGGGGCGGATCTAGCAAAGCTTTTGCCAGGGGCCAGGTAGGGCATTAACAGAGAAAGGTGGACATAAAGATATACTTTTCTTTCTTACTCTCATATAAAATATTTAGCTTTTATTAAATAGTTATCTGAATCTCACAACCAAAGTTTGTATAATAATACACAAGATTGGCTGTAGACCATTGTTCATAATTCAGAACACTGTGTAGAAATAACAAAAAACAAAAAGTGAATGCATGTGTGAAAAGTGGTCTATAATGTAATGCTTCAAAGCGTGTTCATGCAAACATTGTCGGGTCTGCCGTGGTACAATGGGACTTCTCATGAACCTGTGTGCACAGCGTCTGCAAATCGGCGCTGTACGAAGTAACTTCATCTTTACACAAAACTGTAAGCTGTCATCTGTGAAGCGTGAGCGGTGTTTGTTTTTACCATAGTTCATGGTGGAGAATGGCTGCTCTTCTGAGTTTTTCTGTCTGTAGCCGTATGAATGGCAACTACAGTGATTAGCAGCGGCATAGGCACACATAAATTTCTTCTGAAATTTTCGCTTTCTAGTTATTATTATTATTCTTCAGTTTCCGCCTGAAATTTTGCAGCGAAACTCGCCCCGCAGTTTTGAGACAAGCTTCATATATGTTACCTCATTTGTGCGGCTGGATCAGGAATGGTGTGCTATGACTTTTGGTGTTTATAACTATTATAGTTTTTTAAATATTAATATTTAGTGAAAATTTTCCCGCGCTTCACTGCCAAACAGTTTTGAAAATAGGGTTACATATGTTAGATCATTTTGTGCGGCTGGAGCTGGACTAGTATGGTATACACTTTGGTGTTTATGACTTTTATAGTTTTTGAAATATTTAGATTTTAGTGCAAATTTAGGCCAATTTCCATAGAAACAGACTTTATTTGTGGTGGGTTGGCTCTCTCTAGTGGCATACCGGGAGTAGTACGGCTGAAAATCTGTATGCTTGTTACAAAACTCCATATCCCATAATTCATAGCACCCCTCTGCCGAGTTAAACAATGGCGGACACCACTTCGTTTTATATGTCTTTTATTCGTGTTTCTAGGTCACAAAATACACTTTTAAGATATTTTCAGGCGAGAATGTAGGTGTGTAAACTTCAAATATCTGCTCGTTTTATCAAGACATCCCATATTAGCGACAATTCTCTTAAGTGTTGCTGATAGCCGGCTAGCTAGCTAGCGCCGCTAGCTTAGCTAGCTAGCGCCCCTTCGTGAAAAAACCACCCAGGCTTGGCTGATAGTGAGGTGGCTAAAATTTGTTTAATCGCCCGATCGCTCGGCAAGGGTCTGTGTCTTAGCTGGACTTATTTTTCGTTTATATGGGCCGATGATGCTGGTCGATGTGGAAAAATAACTGAGTTGTTTGGTGGTGGAGCTACAACAGAGGGCAGCTATCCACCGGTGTGTGACAGAAAGGACATGCCGCGAACGAGACATACAAGGCGGTGAGGCTACCGCCGATCGTCCGGTGTTTGCTAACGCGGAGGTCAATCGTGGATCAGGGAAAGCGAAGGCAGGAGCGTGAGGTGAACTGAATTTCAGGTAAGAAGTTATGACCTGCACTCTATTTGGGTCAGATATAAACCGAGTTTAGGTGTAGTTTATTTAGCAACAGTTCTCTTACGTGTTGCTGATAGCCGGCTGGCTAGCTAGCTAGCGCCGCTAGCGACCCTTCGTGAAAAACCACCCAGGCTTGGCTGATAGTGAGGTGGCTAAAATTTGTTTAATCGCCCGATCGCTCGGCAAGGGTCTGTGTCTTAGCTGGACTTATTTTTCGTTTATATGGGCCGATGATGCTGGTCGATGTGGAAAAAATAACTGAGTTGTTTGGTGGTGGAGCTACAACAGAGGGCAGCTATCCACCGGTGTGTGACAGAAAGGACATGCGCCAACGAGACACTGAGGCCGGGCAGGCGATTGCTAACGCGGTGGTCAATCATGGATCAGGGAAAGCGAGCAGGAGCGTGAGGTGAACTGAATTCAGGTAAGAAGTTATGAACTGCACTCTATTTGGGTCAGATATTAAACAGAGTTTAGTGTAGTTTATTTTCGTTGTGCTGACTTTTTACATCGTACTGCGTGCTAGCTGCACGACGGGAGTTTATATACAGCTGTGTGCGCGCTAAGTTACTGACGTTGGACTTTATTTTATTCATAATGGTTAGTTCGTAGAGTTGCCGTACAAACGGAATCGTGACACATTCAGAGAAAGGGTTAGGTTGGGGGTTAGGTAAGGGAAATGAAGCTCCTCCCTGCACGAGGAGGGCAGGAGCGGTGCACGGGCCATGTTGTGACCCTTCCCAAGACCCACTACGTTATCGCCACTCCGTCTTCCGTGTCCGTTACTCTCCGGTTCCGAATCAGGTAAGTACCTTCCCTCATTTAGGCTTCCAGGTAAGTACCATATTTATATTATTGTTTTAATCAAATTGTATTAATTTTGCTTTTCTTACAGGTTTTATTGTTTTTAAATTGTTTTTAAAGTTTTTAATCAACTGTTTTTTAATTGTGTTTTAATAAGTTTATATTTTCCAATGAATGTTAGTCTCCATTGTTTTTCATGGAATTCCAAATATTAGGTTTTTAAATTAGTCTTTTAGGCCATAAATAAACAAGAAAATGAAAAAACAGCAAATAAAACTCCCCCGAAAATAACAAACTAAAATAACAAACTAAATCAAACAAAACATTTTTATTGATGATGCATGGCTTGCGCTAGCTTTCGGCGGTGTTGTGCCTTCTTCAGGCTGTGCTCATGCATCGGTGGCCAGATTCAAATAAAGGAGACTCTCTCTGCCCTCCTTTTATAGGCTTTGTTGACTCCTCCCTATGGTGCTTTGTGTTTTTTCCTTTTTTGGTTTCTTAGTAGTTTTCTTACTCTGCTTTCTTTGGCTTAACCTATCCTTTTCCTTCCTTTCTCCTTTCCTACCCTTACTTTGCCTTCTGTTTCCTTTAGCTCCTAATTCCTGCTTCCTTTCCTTTGGCGTATATACCCTCCTTTCCTAATTACATATATGGCCTTCATTTGTGTCTTTATGGCCTTGAATTTTACTTGGGTTTCTTTCTCACTGGGGTTAGGGTTAGGGTTTCACCATGGATGGGGCTAGGGGTTAGGGCCAGGATAGTGGCTGGTTGGGTTAGGATCAGGATCCTGGGGTGGGGATAGTGTAATTAGGGCCGAATTGGCATAGGGATAAATTTTGGGTCCAAATTTGGGGTCAGAGGTGATTGAGGGTGGGGGGCAACCAAGCAGGGCCCGTAAGTGGCTTCGGCAGTAGGCCTCGGTCAATCTGGTGAAGCGGGTACACGGCAGGCACTGGCCGGTTAGGTAAGGGAAATGAAGCTCCTCCCTGCACGAGGAGGGCAGGAGCGGTGCACGGGCCATGTTGTGACCCTTCCCAAGACCCACTACGTTATCGCCACTCCGTCTTCCGTGTCCGTTACTCTCCGGTTCCGAATCAGGTAAGTACCTTCCTCATTTAGGCTTCCAGGTAAGTACCATATTTATATTATTGTTTTTAATCAAATTGTATTAATTTTGCTTTTCTTACAGGTTTTAATTGTTTTTAAATTGTTTTTAAAGTTTTAATCAACTGTTTTTTAATTGTGCTTTTAATAAAGTTTATATTTTTCCAATGAATGTTAGTCTCCATTGTTTTTCATGAATTCCAAATATTAGGTTTTTAAATTAGTCTTTTAGGCCATAAATAAACAAGAAAATGAAAAAACAGCAAATAAAACTCCCCGAAAATAACAAACTAAAATAACAAACTAAATCAAACAAAACATTTTTATTGATGATGCATGGCTTGCGCTAGCTTTCGGCGGTGTTGTGCCTTCTTCAGGCTGTGCTCATGCATCGGTGGCCAGATTCAAATAAAGGAGACTTCTCTCTGCCCTCCTTTTATAGGCTTTGTTGACTCCTCCCTATGGTGCTTTGTGTTTTTCCTTTTTTGGTTTCTTAGTAGTTTTCTTACTCTGCTTTCTTTGGCTTAACCCTATCCTTTTCCTTTCTTTCTCCTTTCCTACCCTTACTTTGCCTTCTGTTTCCTTTAGCTCCTAATTCCTGCTTCCTTTCCTTTGGCGTATATACCCTCCTTTCCTAATTACATATATGGCCTTCATTTGTGTCTTTATGGCCTTGAATTTTACTTGGGTTTCTTTCTCACTGGGGTTAGGGTTAGGGTTTCACCATGGATGGGGCTAGGGGTTAGGGCCAGGATAGTGGCTGGTTGGGGTTAGGATCAGGATCCTGGGGTGGGATAGTGTAATTAGGGCCGAATGGCATAGGGGATAAATTTTGGGTCCAAATTTGGGGTCAGAGGTGATGAGGGTGGGGGGCAACCAAGCAGGGCCCGTAAGTGGCTTCGGCAGTAGGCCGGTCAATCTGGTGAACCAGCGGGTACAGGCAGCGGCAGGCAGGCCGGTTAGGTAAGGGAAATGAAGCTCCTCCCTGCACGAGGAGGGCAGGAGCGGTGCACGGGCCATGTTGTGACCCTTCCCAAGACCCACTACGTTATCGCCACTCCGTCTTCCGTGTCCGTTACTCTCCGGTTCCGAATCAGGTAAGTACCTTCCTCATTTAGGCTTCCAGGTAAGTACCATATTATATTATTGTTTTTAATCAAATTGTATTAATTTTGCTTTTCTTACAGGTTTTAATTGTTTTTAAATTGTTTAAAGTTTTTAATCAACTGTTTTTTAATTGTGCTTTTAATAAAGTTTATATTTTTCCAATGAATGTTAGTCTCCATTGTTTTTCATGAATTCCAAATATTAGGTTTTAAATTAGTCTTTTAGGCCATAAATAAACAAGAAAATGAAAAACAGCAAATAAAACTCCCCCGAAAATAACAAACTAAAATAACAAACTAAATCAAACAAAACATTTTATTGATGATGCATGGCTTGCGCTAGCTTTCGGCGGTGTTGTGCCTTCTTCAGGCTGTGCTCATGCATCGGTGGCCAGATTCAAATAAAGGAGACTTCCTCTGCCCTCCTTTTATAGCTTTGTTGACTCCCCTATGGTGCTTTGTTTTTTTCCTTTTTTGGTTTTCTTAGTAGTTTTCTTACTCTGCTTTCTTTGGCTTAACCCTATCCTTTTCCTTTCCTTTCTCCTTTCCTACCCT